>NC_142786.1:15345010-15495785 GCF_988280905.1 Pimephales promelas | reverse complement strand
CAACAACGTTCCAATGTGTAATATGCAGGAAAGCTCAAATAAAAACAACAAAACCATTCTCAAACTTTGTCTCATTCTTTTTATTTTTTTACAACACAAAATTTGTGAAATTTCCTCACACAAAGGCATAGCTTATCTCTCAGCAAACTAACAAATAAAATAATAATAAAAAACACAAGGGCACATATTTTGATAGATAACAGTTAGGTCTTTAATCTAGTTATTAATTTAGTTGCTTAAATGCTGCCTAACAAGAGATACTTTATTTATTGTTGTTTATTTAAATTTATTTGAACATCTCCGTTTATTGTGCACGCATTATTTTCAATCGACTCCGCTGTGGTGATATAACCTCCTCTTTAGTTGGGGCTCAGCGCTGTCAGCGGTGTTTTCTGTTGAATGTCACTCCAGTGCTTTCTTTGTTTTAAGTTTGGCCTCCACTTTACTTTTACACTTATGTCCACTCACAGACATAATTTAAAAAGGCTAAAATGTTTAAAGTAAATTTCGATTTATATAGGTGGCATGACGATGGATAAGTGGTTTGAGGAACAATTTGGAGAGACTTCTACAAATACGAACTGTCATGCTGAAGTGCTGAAATGTAATACATTCGAGAAGACTCGTAATGAAAAAAATACCGTGCAGCAAACCCAATGGGCAGTGAAATGCTCCGGTGACTGGTATAGTGACAGGTTGGGATTAAGCGCATCGGACAGTTTATGGTGCTGAAATCTTTAGTAGAAATCGGTGTGTGTTTCATCACGACCCTCTCTTCTTATTGTCTTTACGACTCCACCGAAAACATTATTGGATGAGGTGAATTCGCTGTGTCTCTTCAGACACCAGGACAAACTCGGTGGATCATTCAGGAATCTGTTCAGACCCGCGCGTAACGCTACATAGCTAATGATCCCATATTTTTCTCCTGTGGAGCTTCTGACGCCGGTTTCACACCGCACGCGTTAGCAGAGCGTCAGCAGCGCGTATTTTTTCCGGCGCCCATGTTTATTAGATTAGATTAGAGCATTCACACCGGCATCGCGTAGCAGGAGCAGAGCAGGAGCAGCAGTGCCGCGATCGTTTCGGCGTTCTTTCTATTTTTGCCGCGCGGCTTACGCTGAATTAAAGCAACATTGCATTGATCATGGCCAAATTAACGCTCTGCTAACGCGTGCGGTGTGAAACCGGCGTGACAGTTCCGTAGAAGTCACGGATGGTGCGTTGAGTTCCGTCTTGGTGATTTGTTTAAAATATGCTGCAACCGTTTTCACTACACCAGTCACCGAAGCATTTCACTGCACATTGGTATATGTGTGGTTGCTAAGGGTGTTGCTAAGGGCGCAGTGATAACTAGAACCGTTGGGTGAAGCGGTCATTGCCGTGTTTTATCGTGAATAAAGCACAGCTCTTGACCAATCAGAATCAAGGATTGGAACTAACCGTTTTATAAAAAGGCCTACATGTAATATAAAGAGCAACGTGTAATATAAATATGTAACATAAAGTGTGGAATGAAACTGCAACAGGCCCCTAATTTCATTACCATCTTTGATTTATATAAAGAGTGCTTTCTTATTCTCTTATATATATATATATATATATATATATATATATATATAGCCTATATATTTAAATTTAAATTGTTTTAAAAAAAATAAAAAAAATTTAAGAGAATTAAAATTACCAAGTTATTAGTTCTTTCTTATTCTCTCTTTATATATATATATATATATATATATATATATATATATATATATATATATATATTATTTATTTTTTTAAGAGAATTAAAATTACCAAGTTATTATGATTAGATTGTATGCCCACAGTGGGCCATCATGGGCTTAATGTGGGCAGCCCGCTAGTGTGGGCTGCTCACTGATAGCCCGCAGTGAGCCCAGAGCTGTGGGCCTCGCCTGGGCAACCCGCACTGGGCCTGTTTAGGTTTGGCGTGGGCTAGTCTCGCGTAGCCAGACCTCAGACTGACGGCTGAAGGTCTGGAATTCATAGCAGCTTTCTTTGGCCAAGGCCCGCCCATAAGGCCGTTTGACCGACATGTCAAACAACCAATTACAGTTCGTTTCATTCAGCGTCACGTTTCGGGGCGTGGAAATGTCCCCACAACAACAGACCGGCGTGCAACAAGTCAGTCAGCAGCAGTCACCGGAGGCGCTCGTTAACAACGGTCCGCGTTATTAAATTCACCCACGAACTCGCGCTTATGTCCATCTTATGCCCGCTTTGTCACACGGCCAGTTCAACCTCGTATAAATCAGGTTATGTGTGTAAATCACGTGCTCACGAGCGCTCACTCAGACACACTGTCCCCTGCGCTGCTCGTGCGTCACAGTTATGTTCATAAAATAAAGCGCTCCCCGTTCACTGTAACCGGCTCGTCTCATTCAAAACAGCCAGCTGTAACGTTAGCTGTCAGCGAGCCGCCGCACATTGAATACTCGCAGTCAAACGTTTGACTCTGCAGTATCTTATGCACCTTATAATCCAGTGTGCACCCTATATATGAATACTGAATCTCGGCCAGCTGCGATGTCAGCGTCTGTTGTTTCATGTTTGCCCACAAACGCGGCTGATATCCCCTTCGCAATTAAGCACTTCACTTGATCTTCCATAATCGATAGGAGGGGACATACAACTACGTTTAGCTGATCTTGATTAATGCTCATTGTCACTCATAAACACAACAGTTTTTTTTCCGCAATCACACTTCTGCGCTTTGTTTCCGAACAAATAAACGCGACACTGACGCCCCCCGGAAATCCGATAAAATTCAACCAATCAGATGACGACTTCGACATTCCTGAAGTGTTTCCAGTTAAGTGTACCATATGCATCAGACGTTTAGCCAACGTTCCGTGGGCGTGACGTCTGAGGCTGAGACTAGGCGTGGGCTGGCCCTAGCCCACTGTGCCCACAAAAAGCCAACGTCGGCCCCACAGGGGCATGTTTGCAGGGAGGCTATAGCCTCATTTTGGGCTTCATGTGCGCAGCTAAACAATCAAACATACATAAAATATAAAATGACCTGCTCTGAGATTAATTTAAACAGTTTATGTCTTAAATGAACGTAAATATTTGGGAGAAAATGATGGTGCGTCAGTCATCTATTCTATTTGATCCGCATTCGGTCTTAAAGGGGCAGTCTAATAAACATGTGACGATTGAGCCAGTAATCAAACAACAAAAGGCAGAGAAAAATCACTCGCAGCTCTTGAATGAATAACTTAAACTTTAATAAGCGTTAATCTAACTATGATAAACCATGCAGTGTCATTTTACATTTGATTACTAAATTAAATTTCTTTTCAGACAGACCGACACACTTAACTGAAAAGTAGCTAATTTAAGACCTTCCTGAAATTAAATAAGTATATAGGCTAATGTATTGTACCACGTATTTGTACTTGTTTTTGATTATATCTCATGTGTATATATATATATATATATATATATAAGCCTGCACTGCTGCATAACAAACTGATATTTTATTCATTTTGTGATTGGCCTAAAACGTAACCGGTTGTAGGTTGCATTGACACCTAGCAGTGGATGCACAGTTTGAAGACCCAGTCAGTGACATCACAATATGCAATTTTAAAAAAAATCATGATCACCATGACCAAAATTGTACCTTTTTTTTTACACTGAATCTTGAAAAAAAAAATATTGACCTATACCGACCCTTTAAAAAAAAATTTATGCTGTTACTGCAAACCAAAATATTTTTAAGGATGGCCTAATGTAAGTTAAAGGAGAACTCCAGCGCAAAATTACACATTGTTACCTAGTCAACCGTTATCTGAGATTTGTTTTCATGATTGCCGAATGTAAATAGTTTTATCTATAAAAACAGTTTAGCCTATAACGCTAGTATAACGCTAGTATATAGGGCATAGAGTAATGACAAATAAAAATTGCTTGTTATTACCACTAACAAGGCTCAAAATAGCCCCACACTAACACGGTAGCATAACAAGGGTCCCTACATTCAAAACGAAGCATTGAGAACTTTGTCAGTGTCCATACAGTTTAATAAGAAGATATTTTATACACACAGTCAAATTCGCGAATACAGGAAGAAGCTCAGGGAGTTCAGTTTTCCTGTAGGAACCCCTAGCAATACTGCCCTACAAAGGCAAAGCGCAGTAACTACACATTTGGTCAAAAATGAGTTAAGACTTGTAATGGGCTTTATGACATGTGTTCTGTCTTGTGAAAAAATATCTGGGTTAAATTATGTCCCATTTCGGAGAGGCATTACCACATAATCTACCCATAACATGTTTTACTGGCTGGTATAAAAACTTTAAAGATGTTTTTCTCTCTGTTTCTTTGTTTGTGTAGTTACTGTACTTTGCCTTTCTTAGCAACCTATAACGTTCCGGTGGGAGGATTTCTACAACTTGTTTGAACAGTTCCATTTTATTCTGAAAACAAATTTTAAACACACACCAGTCAACAATAAATCAGGTTTATATTAATATATTTTCTTAAATGCATTTTAAATAATAAAAATAAACTAAAAATGTATTTTTATCAAACTTGACTGGGAGTAATTACTGGAAGTAAGTGAGTAATGTCTAATGCTCTTTGAAAACTTAAGGCTTTTTTCATAAAACAAGTCAGGACATCATCTCATTTTTGTATACATTTTTATTTCTTTAAATTAGTAAGCTACAGGACATCGTCTTTCAAAACATGAAAAGAGAAAAGTAAATGACTGCGTCATTGTACCCAAATGCCCTTCCGAATGCGCCTCTGTCCATTTCAAACCAAACTGATGACCATAGATGCACGTTTAGAAGAGTTTCAATTGCATGGGAGGGAGTAGCCAGCTAGCTCTCTGTTTTGTTTGAACATCAACAGAAATGATGTTACCCCGCCATCGCTGATACAACCTTTAACAGTCATGTTTTTGCTTCTTGAGAGAGAAAGTGTGTGTGTGTGAGAGAGAGAGAGAAAGAGAGAGAGAGAGAGAGAGAGAGAGAGAGGAGAAATGTAACAAAGTTTAATATTGTTCGTAAACTGTGTTTGAGAGAGAGGGAGGTGTTCAGAGAGTCTGTAGGATGTTAAGCTGTTATTTGTTTTATGGACTCAATGTTGAAAATTTAAAACATTTCAAACACACTGTTGGCAGAAGTGAAAAATAAATAATTTTATGAAGTTACAATTTTGTTTGATTCCATGGTGTATTTTACTAAACATGAGTATTTACAATGCAAATTATTGTAATTTACTGGCAAATACTTATCTTGTCTTTTCACTTTATTAAGATCAGATTCTGCATGTAAAATTAAAATAATAAGGTGACTTGACTTAACCTACTACAAGACTTGACTTGACTTGACATAGCCTGTGACTTGACTTGCCCCCCCTCCCAAAAAATACTTGGGACTTACTTGAGACTTGACGGTTAAGACTTGAAACTTACTTGAGACTTGCACATGTGTGACTTGGTCCCATCTCTGCAACTTTCATGCTCTAAGTTTTAAGACAGTTCAAATGGAAGTTGGGAATTATGGGTTGTTTGAATAAATCTCCTAGGAGAAATACATCAAATTACAACGCATGTGTTTACCAATCACCACCATAATCGGTGTGCATGAAGTCAAGACATTGAGGATGCTCAATTCCGTACGGATGTTTGATTTCTCGAACGGTTTGGCCGTGGCGAGGAAATGAATTTTATGACTGAAAAAGGACACATAAAATGTGTTATAACTTTGCTCGTTTTACCTACAGTTACAAAACATGCCACGTATATTGTTCTTGTCAAGCCGATCAACTCTCTAATTAACAGTAAGAAGCTCAGACCGAAAGAAAGTCAGATATTGTAGTTTTGGATGTGTATCTTGTCTCTATCAGTGTCTGTGAGGAGGGAGGGGGGGGGGGTTGCTGGTGTCTGTGTTTATGTGTGTGTGTTTGTGTGTGTGTGTGCGTGTGTGTGTGTGTGTGGCTGACTGTAGATTTTTCCTGCAAGTCCTTATATTTTTGCATAACAATTTTGTATTTTTTTCAATGACAAAATATGCATAGAACCCTAATCTTTTAAATGTATAGTTTGCTTTAAATAAAAGTAAGATAAATTGGTAAACTACAAATTGGTAATTGAAGCTGAATGAACTTAAAATTCGTGTGCTATATTTCAATATATTTGCTTTCCTTAATATTGTAAAACACTAACCTCATTTATATATATATGTGTGTGTGTGTCTGTGTGTATGTATATATATTTTGCAAAGCCCTCACTGATGCAAGCTCTTCAGCACACTTCTCTTCGACAGTCAAAGCGGGGGTTAAGTTTTTGCACGTCATGGCGAATCATCGACGCCACGGACACGCCCATCGACGAAAACGCGCAGATAGCACAACTTTACATCGTCAATGCCTTTAGAAGGTACAGCAGAATTTTGAAGTTGATCCGACTAAATCCCTAGGAGGAGTTCGTTAAAGTACGGAGTGTGTAAATCGTCCCAAATCGGTCGCCAAATTCAAAATGGCGGACTTCCTGTCGAGTTTAGGGTATGGGTTCTTGAGGCTTTTTTGTGCGTGTGGTCATGGTAGATGTACCACAGAAATTTCGTACATGTAGGTCAAACAAGCGGCGGGGGCTGCTTCGTTAAAGTCAAATTCCTGTTGCCAGCAGGTGGCGCTATGACTGTGGGTGAATGTCGGCATGTAGATTTGTTCAGGGCGGGACTCTTGTCAAATGTGTAAAAAAAATTTCGTGCAGATCTGGGCATTTACAGCCAAGTTACTACAACTTCCTGTTTCATGGCGAATCATCGACGCCACGGACACGCCCATCGACGAAAACGCGCAGATAGCACAACTTTACATCGTCAATGCCTTTAGAAGGTACAGCAGAATTTTGAAGTTGATCCGACTAAATCCCTAGGAGGAGTTCGTTAAAGTACGGAGTGTGTAAATCGTCCCAAATCGGTCGCCAAATTCAAAATGGCGGACTTCCTGTCGAGTTTAGGGTATGGGTTCTTGAGGCTTTTTTGTGCGTGTGGTCATGGTAGATGTACCACAGAAATTTCGTACATGTAGGTCAAACAAGCGGCGGGGGCTGCTTCGTTAAAGTCCAATTCCTGTTGCCAGCAGGTGGCGCTATGACTGTGGGTGAATGTCGGCATGTAGATTTGTTCAGGGCGGGACTCTTGTCAAATGTGTAAAATTTCGTGCAGATCTGGGCATTTACAGCCAAGTTACTACAACTTCCTGTTTCATGGCGAATCTTCGACGCCACGGACACGCCCATCGACGAAAACGCGCAGATAGCACAACTTTACATCGTCAATGCCTTTAGAAGGCACAGCAGAAATTTTAAGTCGATCCGACTAAATCCCTAGGAGGAGTTCGTTAAAGTACGGAGTCTGTAAATCGTCCAAAAATGGCCGCCAAATTCAAAACGGCGGACCTCCTGTCGAGTTTAGGGTATGGGTTCTTGAGGCTTTTTTGTGCGTCTTGATATGATACACGTCCCCACCAAATTTCGTGCATGTAGGTTGAACGTGGACGAGGGGCTAATTTTTTCCAATTTTCTAGGTGGCGCTAGCGTGCCATTTTGCCCCGCCCATCCGCGAAACCCACAAAATACGAAATTTTTCACCAGTCCTGACATGCGTGCCAAATTTGGTGAGTTTTTGAGCATGTTGCGGCCCCGAAAATGGCACTTACTTTGCAGAAAAAAAAAATAATAATAATCCTAACAGTTTCAATAGGGTCCTCGCACTGTTAGTGCTCGGGCCCTAAAAAAAAAACCCTAACAGTTTCAATAGGGTCCTCGCACTGTTAGTGCTCGGGCCCATAAAAGAAAAAAGAAAAAAAAAATAATCCTAACAGTTTCAATAGGGTCCTCGCACTGTTAGTGCTCGGGCCCTAATTATATTATTAATATACAGTATATATAAAAAATATTATATTATTAATATACAGAATATATATATTGAATTTTCCCCCCTTATGAACAACAACTTTTGGTACACGATAAAAATTCCTTGTGGTTTGATCGATTCAAGTAACCATAAATGACTCAAAACACAGGCATTTTAGTTTGTTACAGTGCTTTCTAAATAAAGCAAATCACTTCCTGCCCTCCATTTGTATGTACTTCCAGACCGTCCAGCCAGAGCCAGAGCCCGAGACCGTCCAGCCAGAGCCAGTGCCCGAGACCGTCCAGCCAGAGCCAGAGCCCGAGACCGTCCAACCAGAGCCAGAGCCCGAGACCAGGATCCCACCCAGCCTCCCTCTCCCACCTCCTTTTGTCATGCATCCGTCAGCCCCTCCGTCTGCCAGCTCCCCTGACCCAGCTGGGTCGTTGGATCCCCGGCCTTCGCTTCACACCTCCTCTATCTGGACACTTCCTCGGCCCCCGGTCCCATCGGATCCCCCGTGGCTGCTACCTCCCTCAGCTCCTCCATGGTCCCACAGTCCACCAGCTCGGCCAGGCTCCCTCGTCCCTCCGAACTCCCTGCACTCCCTCGTCATCCTCCCTTCACCTTTGGACTTCCTTCCCTTGGCTCCGCCCCGTCATGTCACCCCCCCGGTTCAGTTGGACTCCTCACTCCCTCCAGTCACCCGTCAGCCCTCACGCACTCTGACCTCACCGTGTCCCTCTGTGCCCCTGTCAGCACTTCGGTCACCAGAGCCTGCGGTGTCCCCTTGCTCCCTCGGTCCCTCCTCAGCACCCATCATCGTCGGTCCCTCAGCTACACCCTGGTCTCCGCTCCCATCCGCTCCGCCCCTGTCAGTCGGCCCCCTGGTGTTGCCAGCCCCACTACCATCGGCTCCACCAGGGGTCCTCCCTTTAGCTGCTCCGCCCTGGTCTCGCCCTCATCATGCTCCGCCCTGGTCTCGCCCTCATCATGCTCCGCCCTGGTCTCGCCCTCAGCCTGCTCCGCCCTGGTCTCACCCTCAGCCTGCTCCGCCCTGGTCTCACCCTCAGCCTGCTCCGCCCTGGTCTCGCCCTCAGCCTGCTCCGCCCTGGCCACGCCCTCAGCCTGCTCCGCCCTGGCCACGCCCTCAGCCTGCTTTGCCCTGGGGACGCCCTCAGCCTGCTCCGCCCTGGGGACGCCCTCAGCCTGCTCCGCCCTGGGGACGCCCTCAGCCTGCTCCGCCCTGGTCTCGCCCTCAGCCTGCTCCACCCTGGCCACGCCCTCAGCCTGCTCCGCCCTGGCCACGCCCTCAGCCTGCTCCGCCCTGGCCACGCCCCGCCCAGCCCCCAGTTCGTCCCCCCTCCTTCCTCTGTTATGCGGCGTGAGGTCACGCCTCCCGGGAGGGGGGAGTTCTGTCACAGTCTTCGTCTGCACCATCCTGTCTGCGTCTCCAGCACTACACTTCCCAGGATCCTCTTGTCTCCACACCTGAACTCACTCCCTCATCAGCCTCCCGTTCAGCGTCCTGTATTCATCTGTTTCACCTGTTTTCACCTCGTTTAGTTTGATTCCTGTGTGTATTTAGTTCCTTCCCATTCAGTCTGTCCTTGTCGGTCGATGTTTAATGTTACGTGGTGTTACCCAGTCTTCCTGCCTGTATCTGAACTTTATAATTAGTAAACCTTTTGTATTGAAGCCTTTTTGACTCAGCCTGTCTTTCTGCCTGCACCTGCACCGTGACAGTAGTAAGTGAAACATTTTTTTGTGTGTATTTAAAATTTTAATGTAGTCTGCTGCAGCCATCAATACAGCAAGCACTGGCAGGGTGCTTTCAGTTACGGATACCAGCTTAAGTCTCAGATAATGCTTCTATAATCTTTAGAGCATCTTGCTTGAAATGGTCATATCTCATTATTAGGGGGATCATGTCCCCCTCAGTGATTGTGGTTATATTTGCATTTGGAGTAAAAGCACTTAGGCTATATGTAAATTTACTTTTTACACTGGTATGCCGTCAATATATCTGCAGTGATATCAAAACTTGATGAAATATTTAGCATACCTTTTGATTATACTATGTAGAAGCAGACATGAATGTACAAAGAAATAACATTAAAAACATGGAAAGGTCTGAAAGAATAATGGCATAAAATAGTTCTCAGATATGGTGTCTAATGGTACTGTACTAATGTGGCCACAATATCACAATCTCCAGCTAATTTAAGTAGTTAGGTTGTTGTATATAGTTGCCAATGTCATCATAGTCGCTTTCAGGAGAGATGGACTCATTATTATAGGTGATGGGTGAGTACAACGGGGAGTCCTCTCTGCCGCTGCCCCCTTTATCTAGTTTTGATAAAAAAACAAAAGAAAAAGAAAATAGAAATTACATATTTTTCATATGAAAAAATCGGTCCAAATATCACCAAAAACAAACTGGTCAAGAGGTTTGTATATTGCAAACAGTATGGAACATTAACTTAATGCACTTAAATCCTAAAGAAGTGATAACATCTCTACAAATAACTAAAACATAAATTTGGGGACACTTTATTTTCAACAACATCATTGATCTGGCTGTACAGATGCTGTTGTATGAGAACTGAACTTTGCTGGATGATGACAATGATAATCGATGATGATATTTTTTTGCAGAACTGCTTTATAGATGAAATGAACTCATTTAATTATTGATAATTGTAAACTAAATCAACACTGAACTGAATTTTTCTAACAGAATTTTTCTGTTATCACTGTTAAGCTAGTTTGAAACCATTTGTATTAAAGCGCTATAAAGGTGACTTGACTTTTAAAGGGTTAGTTCACCGAAAAAATGAAAATTAAGTAATTAATTACTCACCCCCATGCTGCACCAACCCCGTAAGACCTTTGTTCGTCTTCAGAGCACAAATGAAGATCATTTTTATTAAATTTGAGAGCCGAATCACTACCACATAGGCTCCTAAGGGAATGACACTTGACGGCCCAGAAAGTCAATGAAGAAAATGTTTAAATATTCCATGTGACTACAGTGGCTCAACTATAAGTTTATCAAGCGACGAGAATACTTTTTGTGCGAAAAAACAAACAAAAACAACGACTTTATTCGACTATTCCTTTTCTTCCTTGTTGGCCTGAAACGAGACTTCAAGAGATTTCCACGACGCATGTGCGAGAATTGCGATCTCCTTCAACTACTTCAGTTCAGTTCTCTTACGAGAGGTTCTCTTGTATTGCGTAAGCTAGCTTACGCTACGGGAAAGATTCATCTTTGCTGAGAAGTTGAAGCCAAAAAATTATTCCATAATTTTGTAATCATTGTCAACGCAGTCTCTTCTGAGGCAGACCATGAGCGGGCTAGCTAGCGGCTCATTGGTTCGCTCAGAGAGAATGCACGAACCTATGGGAGAGCGGCGCTGAGTCCGCGGCCAATGAGCGGACGGCGCTCGCTCACTGCGTCACAGCCCGCCAAAAGGGCCGTGGCTTCAGTGTATAAAGGTCGCTCTCCCAGCTCGTTCGTTGATTCTTTTTCATTCAGCGAGCTACACGCATCCGCTGTCCGTCGTCGAGAAGGCACCTTCTAGCGAGCTCCGGAGTCTGAGGAAGCCGGCCGTCTGCCACCTTCAGCCGCCCAGCAAGCTAGCGCCATCCGACGCGTATCCTTTATTCCATATTATTCCTAAAACAGCACGAGCGTCTTTTTCAAGATGCCTCGAATTTCCTGCGGCTCATGCCGCTCTTCACTCGAGGAAGGAGACCGCCACCCTATCTGCGTTCTCTGTCTCGGAGTGGATCACGCAGAGCTCGCCCTCGCCAACGGAGGATGCGACCACTGCGAGGACCTGCCTCTGTCATCCCTGCGGGCTCGACTACAGGTGGTCAAAACCGCTCCAGCGCCGCCTCTCACTTCGCCGCGGAAGAAAAAAAGCCGCTCCCAGAGGCCGCCGGAGCCCCCTGCGGATCCATGTGGGCCGCCGCCGCCGCCCACCGACCGCTCTCCCTCTCCGCCCCTGCCGGACTTACAGTTGCCGCCGAGTGGCCGCTCTGTCGCCTCCGATGACACCGCGGATGAGAAGGACTCTTGTTCGCTGCACGCTTCTGACAGCGAGGATTGGTCGTCGATCGGCTCATCGACGAGAGAGTCTGCAGGGACCCGCGCCGGCATCGAAGAGGAACTAACGTGCCTCCTTTCACAGGCCGTTAGCCGCCTGGGTCTCGAGTGGTCTCCTCCCCCTGAGCAACCACCGAACCGCATGGATGGGAAGTTCCTGCACCGGCGCCCAGCCCCCGCCTGCAGCCGGGCTGCCCCATTCCTGCCTGAGCTTCACAACGAGCTCACGAAATCCTGGAATGCTCCTCTTTCGGCTCGTAATCGCTCCGATGTGTCCGCCTCGCTGCGCTCAGTGGACGGAGCCGCCGAGAAGGGTTATACTGCCATGCCGCCCGTCGAGGACTCGGTCGCCGCTCATCTCTGCCCGCCCTCTGCTAGATGGCGTTCTTCTCATACGCTTCCCTCTAAAGTGTGCAGAGCGACCTCTAACTTCCATGCCCGCGCCTATTCCGCCGCCGGTCAGGCCACTTCAGCGCTGCATTCTATGTCTGTCCTCCAGGTGCTCCAGAGCGACATCTTGTGCGAAATGGCGAGCAGCGGGAGGAACCCGCCCAGCCTTTCGGATTTGAGGAGCGCGACGGATCTTTCCCTTCGCGCCACAAAAGCCGCCGCACAAGCCCTGGGAAAATGCATGGCCGCCCTCTGTGTCGCTGAGAGACACTTATGGCTCACGCTTACCGATATGGGAGAGTCAGAACGCGCCGTGTTCCTCAACGCGCCTATATCTCCTACCGGGCTCTTCGGATCTGCCGTCACGGGCATCGTTGACCGCTTCTCCGAGGTACAGAAAGCGACTCAGGCCATGAACTTGTTCCTGCCCCGCCGCTCTAGCTCTTCGACGGGCCGCTCTCACGAGCCGCCTGCCAGAACCCCACAGCAGCGCCCGCCTCAGCAAGCTCAGCAGCCCCAGCGTAGACAGGGCGGCCGCCCTCGCTCTCGCTCAGACAGCCGCCGCAGACAGCGTCCTCCCCGGGGGCCTCGACCCAAGATCGCGCTGAAGCCCGATCAACAGAAGTCTGCCTAGCACAGCTGAGAAAAAGACGGCTTTCTCCTGCCGCGGCCGTACCGCCGTCAAAGCTTCGCCCACTGTTAGTCCCCGTCTCACCGCTGACTGCAGTAGTGTTTACCGCCACAAACAAGCCGGTTTCCCTGCCCGCTTGCGAGCGACTAAAAGCCGTTTTCACGGCTACCCAGAGAGTTCACAAAAAGAGCATAAAAGCCTCAAGTGTAAAAAATGTGCCCACAAGCATGTGCTCACGTACACACACAAGCACCTTATGCCCAGGGTCTCTCACAGAGCCCATTCTCACGGAGCGTGCACTATCCGCTCCAGTAGCAGAGAACATAAGCACGCCCACGAGCCCGTGTGCGTGTCCCCCCTCTGCCCGCTCTGTCACACGGCCCATAAACTCCTCTCTGAGTGTAAGTCCCGTTGCCATCCACATTATAAGCGTGCCCACACCCAGTGCCCAGCCCGCTATGTGCAGCAATCAGGGCGAAATCGCCATTCAACCGCTAGCCGCATGCTACGAAGCGTGGGAAGCCATCCCCGGCATCTCCCCGTGGGTTTTAAGCATAATAAAGAATGGTTATCGATTACAGTTTCGTCGCCGCCCGCCACGCTCGCGCGTGCGGCTCGAATCCACTGTCAGCCCGGCTGCTATGAACACGCTTCGCTTAGAAATAGCCAAGCTACTGCAGAAGGGCGCTATAGAGAGAGTCCCGCCATATATGACCGAGTCGGGGTTTTACGGCCGTTATTTTCTGGTTCCCAAGAAAGACGCGGCCTCAGGCCGATCTTAGATCTCAGGGCTTTGAACAAAGCGCTCATGAAGAGACCGTTCAAAATGCTCACAGTCAGGAAACTCCTCGCGCACGTCCGCCAGGGGGACTGGTTCATCTCTCTAGACCTGAAAGACGCCTATTTTCAGATCCAGATAAACCCTCATCACAGGCCATTCCTACGTTTCGCCTTCGAGGGCCAAGTTTACCAGTATGCCGTTCTCCCGTTCGGCCTATCCTTAGCACCCCGTACGTTCACGAAGTGCATGGATACAGCGCTCGCCCCCCTGCGAAGTCAGGGGCTGCGCATACTGAATTATCTGGACGATTGGCTGATTCTAGCAGATTCCCAGACGGAGCTTCTGTCGCACCGCACAGTTCTCCTCAACCATCTGGAAGCGCTGGGACTCTCTGTCAACTGGACAAAGAGCTCTCTCCAGCCCAGTCAAACTATTTCGTTCCTTGGAATAGATTTGAACTCTACCACTATGACGGCTCGCTTATCCACACAGCGCGCGCGCCGTGTTCAGCGCCTAGCCGCCTCGTTTCAGATGGGTACCCATACATCCCTGAAATCGCTTCAGAGGATGCTGGGTCATATGGCTTCAGCCTCCGCTGTGCTACAGCTGGGTCTTCTGCACATGCGCCCCCTTCAACTCTGGTTAAAGAGCCGCGTATCCCACCACGAGTGGACGACGGGCCGCCAGATGATCAAGATTACTCAGACATGTATCACTGCACTGCAGCCATGGTCAGTAATCGAGTGGTTTCAGAGGGGCGTTACCATGGGGACTTTTTCTCGCCGGAAAGTTATCTCGACGGACGCATCCAACTCGGGTTGGGGAGCGGTTTGCGAGGGCTCACCGGCCGCCGGCCAGTGGTCGAGCCACGAGAGTTCCCTACACATAAACTGTCTGGAAATGATCGTGGTCGAGAATGCGCTGCTGTGTTTCCTCCCGCGCATACACGGTCACCACGTCCTGATTCGCTCCGACAATAAGGCCGTGGTATCTTACATCAACCGTCAGGGCGGCGTCAGATCCAAGAATCTCTTTCATCTGACACGCTGCATCCTATTGTGGTCCCAGAGTCACCTGCTCTCGCTCAGAGCGACGCACGTACCGGGCCATCTGAACGACGGTCCAGACAGGCTGTCCAGGAACCTGGTCTCCCCCGGAGAATGGTCCCTGCACTCTCAAACAGTCCAAACGCTGTGGCGCCTATTCGGCAGAGCGGAGATAGACCTTTTCGCGTCAGAAGAGAACGCTCACTGCCCAATATTCTTTTCAAAGAGCGAGGACGCGCTAGCCCAGGATTGGCCCCGCCGCCCGCTCTATGCTTTTCCCCCGATTTCTCTGCTACCGCAGGTCATTCAGAGAATCAGGTACTCACGCCACTCGGTGCTCCTCATAGCACCGCGCTGGGAGAATCAGATTTGGTTCCCGGAGCTAACGCGGCTGTCACAGACAGCCCCGTGGCCCATTCCAATCAGAGCAGATCTCCTCACTCAAGCCCGCGGCTCGATCTGGCATCCCCATCCACAGCGCTGGGCGCTTCATGCATGGGTGACCAACGACTACGCGTCGAATTGCCAGAAGGGGTTCTGAACACGATCAAACACGCCAGAGCGGATTCTACCAGAAAGCTCTATGCTGCAAAATGGTCTGTGTTCTCCAAATGGTGCACCTACAAAAATTTGGACCCACGGACGTGCGAGGTTTCGTCTTTGCTAGTGTTCCTTCAGGAGATGCTGGATAAGGGCAGGTCCCCATCCACTCTTAAGGTTTACGTGGCAGCCGTCGCGGCATTCGTTGAACCCCGGCGCGCCCAGTCTCTGGGCAAAGACGAGCTAATCATCCGCTTCCTCAGGGGAGCCAGAAGGATGAACCCCCCTCGCCCCCCTACGGTGCCGGTCTGGGATCTTTCTATAGTTCTAGAAGCTCTGAAAGCCCCACCGTTTGAACCACTTGAGTCCGTGGAGCTTAAATACCTCTCGTTAAAAACCGTTCTTCTGACGGCACTCGCCTCAGTAAAACGTGTGGGGGACATTCACGCGCTGTCTTCGAGCGCCGCGTGCCTAGAGTTTGGACCGAATGATTCCATAGTCATTCTAAAACCTAGACACGGTTATGTTCCAAAAGCGATTGGTACCCCTTTCAGGGCGCAAGTGATCACTCTATCAGCGCTGCCTGCATCCGATAGCGAACGTGACGCTGACCGCCTCTGCCCGGTTCGGGCTCTCAGAGTGTACACTACACACGTTGCCGCGTTCAGACGCTCGGAGCAGCTGTTTGAGTCGTTCGGTGGCCGCACCAAGGGACTAGCCGCCTCGAAACAGACCCTATCCAGGTGGATAGTAGACGTGATTGCCTCTGCTTATGCCGCTAAAGACCTGCCTTGCCCTCTGGGCATCAGGGCTCATTCCACCAGAGGCATGGCCTCATCGTGGGCATGGTCCTGCGGGATTTCCATTCACGACATTTGTGTGGCTGCGGGATGGGCCTCCCCCTCCACTTTTGTCAGATTTTATAACTTGGAAGTTCCAGCCTTACAGGCTAAAATTCTGGCGGTCTAGTACTCACAGCTCTCCTATAGAAGCCGCACTATCGGGAGTTCCATCACAACCGGCTCACCCCTTGTGTTCCCCTATGTGCTTATGCATTAGCCTACACATCACGGCCCGCTTCGCCGGCCGCCTTTGGGCGTTTTTGCACTAGATGATAACGGCCGCTATGCTGGCCGCCTTATTATCTTCTTCCACTTAAAGATTCCCCCGGTGTTTCCCCCTGGGATGCTTAGTGGTTACTTAGCGCGCACGGCGTTGACCAGGTGTTCCCGTAGCGTAAGCTAGCTTACGCAATACGAGAGAACCTCTCGTAAGAGAACGAATCGGTTACCTAACGTAACCTCGGTTCTTTCTAGATGAGGGAACGAGTATTGCGTTCCCGGCCGTGCTTGCGCCACTAGCGTTTCGCTTCATGCTACAGAATCAACGAACGAGCTGGGAGAGCGACCTTTATACACTGAAGCCACGCCCCTTTTGGCGGGCTGTGACGCAGTGAGCGAGCGCCGTCCGCTCATTGGCCGCGGACTCAGCGCCGCTCTCCCATAGGTTCGTGCATTCTCTCTGAGCGAACCAATGAGCCGCTAGCTAGCCCGCTCATGGTCTGCCTCAGAAGAGACTGCGTTGACAATGATTACAAAATTATGGAATAATTTTTTGGCTTCAACTTCTCAGCAAAGATGAATCTTTCCCGTAGCGTAAGCTAGCTTACGCAATACTCGTTCCCTCATCTAGAGAGAACCGAGGTTACGTTAGGTAACCGATTCGTTCTCGCGCATGCGTCGTGGAAATCTCTTGAAGTCTCGTTTCAGGCCAACAAGGAAGAAAAGGAATAGTCGAATAAAGTCGTTATTTTTGGTTGTTTTTTCGCACAAAAAGTATTCTCGTCACTTGATAAACTTATAGTTGAGCCACTGTAGTCACATGGAATATTTAAACATTTTCTTCATTGACTTTCTGGGCCGTCAAGTGTCATTCCCTTAGGAGCCTATGTGGTAGTGATTCGGCTCTCAAATTTAATAAAAAATATCTTCATTTGTGCTCCGAAGACGAACGAAGGTCTTACGGGGTTGGTACAGCATGGGGGTGAGTAATTAATGACTTAATTTTCATTTTTGGGTGAACTAACCCTTTAAATGTAGATTATATGTTGGTGTTAGATACACACCTTGGTAATTGAAGGGAGGATCCATGGTGTGGCCCAGCAAAGACTTTCCGGATTCCTGCTTCGGTAAATCTACATTATCATAATTTGCACAGCAATTAGAATATCTACAGTCCTGCAGGAACTTAGGTCTCTATTCTCATTTGCAAGTTTGCTCTTTTCCCAAATAAACAAACAAACAAACAAAAAATAATGAAACATTGTAACAACAAAATTGTGCTCTTTTTATTCAATTTTAGTTTGTTTAGATCTTATTTACCCCACCTAAATAATCTGCCATCGTTGGCTGTAAAGAAGTGTAGGTACTTAAGTGTTCACTACACAAAATAAGTGTCGGTTTAAGTGGCTATGTTTCAGTTTAGTTTGTACCAACCCTGGGTTTTAGGGACCATGAAAGTGGTTTGGCTTTTATCTGTGTTCATCGTCATAGTAACTTGCGCTCCATGGCTAACCTGGTCCGGGGCAGGTCATGTAAGAGGTTGCAAAACGACCATTCAGCTGTGAGCAAAGTGACACATGTACTGTATGATGCGATAAAGTCACTCCACGGCATTTAATTTTAAAAGACAAAATCATTGTTTTTATTAAATAAATTTGTATGATTTAGAAATGATTTCTGTAATTATTCTACCCTAAAATGATCTCACATGTACAATTTTAGTTAATCAATTATTATTACGCAGATTTTAAATGAATACGTATATAAAGGTAATAATAAATGAAGCTATAAAATGACTACATGTGAGCTTAAATGTTTAATTCTCTCTATACCTTTATCAACTGTATAAACTTCACAACTTTTACTCGCACTGATATACAGTAGGGAGACTTTCTTTTAGTTGTCCTCTTTTACAGACAGCTATTTTCTTCTTGCTGTGTAAATTTGTTTAAATTCTTAATATTTTAATACTTTTATTTAATAAGTGAATTGCGCTACTTCTCTCGCAAGAAATTAATTTCAATGAGTTTTGAATGAGTTTCACTTTTTCTCAGCATGTGATTGGCTGTTCGCTACTGATGTCACACCTATACTCAACTCAGGATCAAAGCCTGAGTTGACAGAGAAAGTTGATGATCAGCATCATGGTACCAACAAAGCCTCGTTGGATTGGTTTGGTTTTCTCAACTCAAAACTAATCCTGCAACCTTGAGTTTGTTCAACTACCATCGTGGTACAGGCCCCTGGTCAAGACAATCTCCTGAACTCCAAACTGAATGTCAGAATGGGAAAGAAAGGTTTCAGTCAATTTTGAGCGTGGCATGGTTGTTGGTGCCAGGCAGGCCGGTCTGAGTATTTCACAATCTGCTCACTTACTGGGATTTTCACGAACAACCATTTCTACGGTTTACAAAGAATGGTGTGAAAAGGGAAAAAGATCCAGTATGCGGCAGTCCTGTGGGCGAAAATGCCTTGTTGATGCTAGCGGTCAGAGGAGAATGGGTCGACTGATTCAAGCTGATAGAAGAGCAACTGAAATAACAACTCGTTACAACTGAGGTTGTATATGAGGTTGAGGTTGCATTGTTGAATCAATGCCACATAGAATTAAAGGGGTCATGAACTGCCTTTTTAAATTTTATTATATTGTTGTCTGAGGTCAACTTATGATGTTCTCTCTGTTTTTGCATCCAAAAACATCAAAATAAATAAGTAATAGGCTGTTTTGTACCCTAGTTTTTAGCCTACCTGAAAAACGCCTGGTTTTTATGGGCGTCTCGCACTGAAGACTTTAAAGTAAACGCCCACTGCTGTGAGTGGATAACAATTTTCCATATTATAATGAGTTTCAACTCAGCTGTCGATGCACTAGGGTGAAATTGTTTCGAAAACGTCCACTGTTGTAAAATGGCAACCGGAATTATTCAACCCAGAGTCCATGTGTTGCACAATTCCTGTCAGATCCAATATAGACGGCACAGCCCGGTTCTTTACTATAAATCGGTCTGCAAATCCACTCTTGTTTACAAAACAATCCTCAGTGAAATGAAACTAACAGACAGTTTTGCCCTCATCAGCTGGAGTGAAACGTCAAAAGTTTAACCACGCAGTCCTATTCGAATCCAGAGGAGGCATATGCAGCCAATGTCTCCCTTCCACAACCAGGCACAGCACAATATTTTGTAGTGCTCGGTAGCTCGATCCGGTTTGTCATCACAAGGTACGCCTATGTTATTTAGCTATGTGTGAGCAGCACCTGTGAAGCACACTGGTCTCGCATCATTCACGGAGGAGCGGAGCCATAAAGGGGGAACTACGGAGTGGATAATCGAAAGAGGAACAGGCCTGCTTTTGTTTGTGTTTTATATTTTATTTTGCCAGCAGTTCCGTGAGGGACTGCTGGCAGGTAATTTGTTTATTTCATTTAAATAAAGTTTTATTTTTGATTGTCATCCGGTACCTGCCTCCTTCTTCCCTGAACCTTGCTACAATATTCTTATAATATGATGACCTCTTAGATGTCAAGCTCAAGGAAAATTTGATTTCTCAGTTCATCACCCCTTTAAGGCAGTTCTGAAGGCGAAAGGGGGTCAAACACAGTATTAGTATGGTGTTCCTAATAATCCTTTAGATGATATATATATATATATATATATATATATAATGCTTGATTTGATTTATGAACCACCTTTCATAAAGCTCTTACTATCAAACTTTTCAATTGCATCTCTTCTCGTTCCGTTAATGCATCTAAAGTAAACTGATCTTCAATTTTAATAATTAATAATTGGTAAAGACATAGTATCTGTAGAACTTGTTTCAATTTCTGATACAGATAACCAATGATTATTTTTCTTTTAACATTATAAGCGATTTATCTTAGATGATAACCACTATAAATCAGACACGGCTGTGAATTCACCTGCAAAACAACAGCACTCAGCATTCGGTTGTACACTTGCTTATATATTATTGCTTAATTTTTCATCATTTCTATGTATTTAATAGATTTTCTAGAAAGTATGAAAATCCGGGGAACATTTAATACCTGCAGTTTGTAGACTGTCTCTGTTTTCCCCAGTATTTTCATAAAATTCAGCAGACTCAAGTGAGCAGAATTCCTGTGCGTTTGTGCCTGTGTTCTCATAGCATTCTCCAGATGATGTGCAGGATGACTTAAAAGAGTCAACTGTGTGAAAGAGGGCTAATTATAATTCTCATTGTTGCTTAATAAAAGCCTTTTAAATATCTAATGTAAATAATAATCTAAAAAAGATGTGTATTTAGTCAAAGTTTTGTTATATATATATATATAAATAATTCTCACCACTTGTAGCAGACTCACGCATCTGGTGTGCACCATGATTAGAGGAAGTGTCACAGATTTGTTGGTATCCTTTCACTGAAACCTCTGCCGGGACAGCTGAGACCAAACAGTGTTAATGTGAATAATTGATCCATTACAGTTAATGTTTAACTGATTTGCCGCAATTTTCAAAAGCAAGCGTTACATTTTCAAAACTCTTAGTACTAATAGACTGCACTTTTTCTAACTAGATGTAATGAATTATTTTTACATTACAGGCAATTTATCTTAGATTATAACGACTATGTTTTCTCTCTCTCTGTGTGTGCGTGTGCGTGTGTGTGTGTGTGTGTGTGTGTGTACGGTCAATAATATCAGATCAGAGATGCAACATAAGAGACAGATAGCATCAACTACAGCATTCTACATTACATTATTTATGCCACATTTTACTGTTAACAGATTACAGATTACTTATAAAGGTCAACTATAGATTCAGTCATATTTCAGTGAGAACATTTACTGTATTGCCAGCAAACTCTAGCCTAGAAATCTGGATGCACCCTAGCGGCAGCAAAAGTCATTTCACTGCCAGTGTAGTCTAGCAACTCTCCATAGACGTTTTTGCTGGAAAAACCCAACTCAGCACAGAACCATCACATCGTGTATACAGTCAGCGGACGGGGTTAACATAATGACGACAGTATTGCGACGGTCAGAGCAAGCTCGGACATATTCGGTTTGAAGTCATTCATCCTCGGATGCGGCGCCGCGTGCTGTCACAAAAAAGTAGAGTTGGGAGTAAGTCACTAAATGCAAGTCTCAAGTCAAGTCCAAGTCTTAACATTGCAAGTCAAAGTCAAGTCAGTCATTCTGTTGTAAGGGTCAAGTCAAGTCATACTCTTTGTCAAGTCAAGTCGCAATTTGGTTATCAAGTCATACCAAGTCGCACAGGCTAGTTTTACACATTTTTTAACTCTGGGACTTTACTTTATTTAGACACAGAGGGCTGATGGGTTACAAAAATTAATAAATTAACTTGTGTGTAATAAATAAAATATCATTAAGAAGAACTTTAAATGCTCTTAATAAAAATAAATTAAATTAACACAAGTAAACAAAAATTAATACAACTTTCCCATCTTTTCCCATCCAAAAAAAAAAAAAGATATTGCATTTGTCGGGGATTAATCAGGTTCAGTCACACCCACTGCACAAGGATCACAATCACCTGAATATTAACCACCTGCACCTGTCATCTAATCCAGCACCACTGGGCACTACAAAAGAGCACACTTCTCATTCAGTCTCTGTCGAACCTTGAACTAGGAAACGACCTGCTAACTTTCTCTCTGTTATTCCCAGATTCTTGCTGCTACTCATCGGTTCCAGTGTGACTCTACAGAATTCCAGCTAAAGGACTTACCTACTGCTTCTCAGGGTTGGGGAGTAAGAGAATACATGTAACGACGTATGTAATCAGGATACAAAAATCCAGTAACTGTAATCCGTTACAGTTACGTAAAAAAACGTAGTAATCAGATTAGTTACTTTTTGAAAAAAGGGGGAATACTTTCAGGATTACAATGGTTCCATTTAAAACTAAATAAATCTGTATTTTGGCATAATGTGACGTGTGCCATCAGCTGGTGCATGCGCAAAATAACAGCTCTGTACAAATTAATCTCCTCAGAATTACTGCTGCTAGAAACGATGCTGCCCACGGGTAAAAATGCTTTCACTTCTTGGAAATTCCGCTGCTTTTTTGTTTTTAAAGAAGAAAATGCCAACAACATGGTTGTACAGTGCAAACTGTGCCTTCCAGCAATGAAAACGCTTTCTTTATCGAAGGACTCGACATCCAACCTAAAGAAGCATTTGCAGGTAAGACTAGCATAGAAATCATTTTAGCTAGTATGTTGTGTTTATTACTGCTTTAAGTTTTCTAGTGATGCTGGAATCTGTAGAAATTAGGAGAGTAGCTTTTTTATTACCTAAAATGCCCTTTGATAATCTCTTCTACTTAACGCGATGTTTGCTGCTAGGTAGGCTAACAACATAGGGGAACTCAAACTGCCAAAGGCTCAAGTTCAGTCAGGCAAATTAAGAAAGATCACGGCTTTAGTCAACATGTAGGCCTATTTTAAAATAAACTAATTTGTAACGTAGATTGTGTAGAATTTTTAAATGGTGGGTTCCCTTTCGTAGTCACTTCGAGTTACGTCAGAAGTGACGGAGATTGGGGGTTTCGCATAGAAAGCCAATCCTCTTCGAGTATTTAAACACGAGCCAATGGCATGCAATGCCTTGGGGCTGCGGAAATTTGCATAGCGTACTCCGCCCTACTCCGTGAGTATAAAAGGAGGAAGTGAACGCAACCGCAGTATGTTTTCGCTTCGGAGCCAAGAGAACCTCTTCACTCCTGAAAGCTATTACAAGACTCTTCGAGACGAGCGTCCTCTTCAGTGTTGGTGTGACGGCGGTACCCAGCGAGTTTCTGCATTGCCTGCGATCTGTGCAGTGGTCTGCCAGACTTTGCGCTTCTCCCTGGTCGCCTCAGCGCTGAAAGAGTGAATTTCCTCCTCTCTGTAAAAGAGCTACACGCGGCACGTCTTTTTAAAGACGGTTCGCCCGTGTTCTTCTGGATGCGGTCGATTTCTGTCGTCATCTGATGGTCGCGATCGCTGCTCTGTATGCCTGGGCATTCAGCATGCAGCAGCAGCGTTCGTGGATGACTCATGTTCCTGCTATGGGGACATGACCATCTCCACACTGAGGTTAAAAAATATATATATATATATATATATAAAAAGATATGTATATATATATATATTTTATATATAAAATATATATTTTTATATATAAAAAAAAAAAAAAAAATCTCACTAGAGTGAGAGCCCCGGTCCCCCTTACTCGATCGGCTTCCTTCACGAAAGGGGGCCCGTCGACCGGGGACCCGGCGAATTAATGGTGACGGTGTGGCATAAAGCCCCGACGATTTCTCGGGCCACACCTCCCGCCTCAGTGCGTGAGCCAGCGAGCGTTAGTTCGATTCAGTCGGCTGCCTCTTCAGTGGTACCGGCTGCTTCGAGCAGCGCTCCAGATGATGATGTGATGTCGATCGCAGCATCACTAGGCGGGCTACAGTCCTCGGGAGATGAGGATGCGGCTGCACTGCCCCCTTCGGGAGAGCCAGCGCTGCCCGTGTCGGATCCCGAGCTGACGGCATGCTGTCTCAAGCCGCTGGGAGTATTGGGTTAGAGTGGCATCCTCCATTCTCCCCCGATCTCTCACGGAGGGATAATTGGTTTTTGGACAAAGCTGCCGCCGCGAGGCCACGGCCAACTCCATTGCCTTTTTTTCCCCGAGCTGCATGCGGAGTTATCGCGCTCTTGGGGGACTCCTCTGTCCACTCGAGAGCGCGATCTCTCCCCCGCCTTTCCCCCCTCGATGGGGGGGCCGCCCGTGGGTGCACTGGGATGCCCCCGCTGGAGCGTTCTGTTGCGATACAGCTGTGTCCACGGAGCGCCTCCTCCGGGGTCCTCCTAGGCACCCATCCAAAGCCTGTAGGTTCTCGTCTGCCATGGCGGCGCGTTCCTATAGAGCGGCGGGACGGGCGGCCTCCGCTTTGCATGCGATGAGCACTGTGCAAGCGCAGATGCTCAGAGATATGCTCGAGGGCGGGACTGATCCAACGGCATTCGAAGATTTGCGGTCCGCCACTGACCTTGCTCTCCAAAAGGGCAACGAAAGTGGCCGCTCGCGCCGTTGGTCAGGTGATGGCCACTAGTGTGGTCCAGGAGCGTCAACCTGGCAGACACTCGGAGCGCTGAGCGGATTCGTCTGCTCGACGCCCTTCTCTCCCAGGTTGGCCTTTTTTGGCGGTGCAGTCGAGAACTCTTGCCCAGCAGTCTCCACTGCCCAGGAGCAGACAGAGGCAATCAAACATGTTCTGCCCCGACGACCAGCTGCTGCCTCCACCCAGTCGTCGGCACAGATGCCTCCCGCTGCTCACCGCCGAGGACGCCCCCCCGCGGCTCCCCTGCCTCCCGCCCCGCCCCAGCAGCAGCCTTCATCCGGGCCACGGCGTGGAGGAGGCCGCCGGCAGGCGTCACAGCCCCCTCAGGCCGCACACCCCGCTAAAACGCCAGGTAAGCGATGATCCTGATACGGGCTGCTCAGTGATGGAGTTGAGTTTTTCCCCAGGAGGCGGGAGCAGGCCCCCTCCTGCCCCCGGTGGAGGGCCGGGGGGAAAATCTTTCGTTTTCAGTTCCCGCTGCTCGCCCACGGGTGGGCAGCGCCCTGAGTTGGTTAAGAAAGACTTGACATCATCACTGAGCCCACAGTCTGGAAGGGGTGCGCTCGACGTTCCAGTGCGTCAGCCCACACATTCCTCTCTGTCTCTGAGGGTGCGGAAGGGTGCGAGTGTCGTCCCCGGGCTACGCCAATCCCTTCCCCCTCTGTCGCCAGACCCCCGGCGGAACGGACCCCCGTGGAACGCTCCGCTTTCCCTGGCCCCTTCCGTCGGGGAGCGGGCTTCGACGCATCCGAGCTGGGTCATCCCTGCACGCGTGCCAGTCGACCCGCCACGCTGCCCCTCCGGGGGGACGTCTGTGATTCACATGACCCCGTTGGCTCACTTCCTGGAAGCCTGGCTAGTGCTTCCCGGGATATCCCGCTGGGTCATCAGAATGATCAGATTCGGCTACGCGATTCAGTTCGCACGGTCTCCTCCCCGCTTCAGGGGAGTTCGCTCCACGATAGTTGGTGGCAATGCCCCAATCCTGAGAGCGGAGATTGCGACCCTGCTGGCGAAGGGTGCAATCGAGACGGTCCCTCCAGCCGAGGTGGAGTCCGGGTTTTACAGCCCCTACTTCATTGTCCCCAAGAAGACCGGTGGGTTACGACCGATCCTGGACCTGCGCATTTTGAACCGTTCTCTCCATCGACTACCGTTCAAGATGCTCACGGCCAAACGCATTTTCGAATGTGTTCGGTATCAGGATTGGTTTGCAGCGATCGACCTGAAGGACGCGTACTTCCATGTGTCCATCTTACCTCGACACAGACCGTTTCTTCGGTTTGCCTTCGAGGGCCAGGCATATCAGTACGCCGTTCTCCCATTCGGGTTAGCTCTGTCCCCTCGCGTCTTCACGAAGATCGTCGAGGCAGCCCTTGTTCCCCTTCGCGAACACGGGGTTCGCATCCTGAATTACCTCGACGACTGGCTGATACTAGCACACTCTCGAGCTCAGCTTTGCGAACACAGAGACTTGGTGCTCCGGCACCTAGCCCGTTTGGGCCTTCGGGTCAACCGGGAAAAGAGCAACTTTGCCCCGTGCAGAGGATCTCTTTTCTCGGCATGGAGATAGACTCGGTCGCCATGTCCGCGCAGCTCACGAACGAGCGCGCGCACTCACTGCTGGCTTGCCTTCGTCAGTTCGAGGGCAAGAGTGCGGTTCCACTGATACTTTTTCAGAGGCTCCTGGGGCATATGGCATCCGCGGCCGCGGCAACGCCGCTCGGTTTGCTTCATATGAGACCGCTTCAGCTGTGGCTTCGCGATCGAGTCCCGAGGTGGGCATGGCATCGCGGCTCGCTCCGAGTCCCAGTGACTCCGGCATGCCGGCGAACCTTCTTCCCGTGGTCGAACCTCAGCTTTTTACGGACAGGTGTCCCTATTCAGCGAGTTTCCAGACATCTCGTCGTCTCCACGGATGCATCTACCACGGGTTGGGGTGCCATGTGCAATGGGCATGCAGCCGCCGGTTCCTGGACAGGAGCCCAGCGCCTCATGCACGTCAATTGCCTCGAGCTGTTGGTAGTACGGCTCGCCCTGCACCGCTTCCGAGCGTTGCTCAAGGGCCAGCATGTGCTTGTCCGCTCAGACAACACTACGGCAGTAGCGTACATCAACCACCAGGGGGGTCTACGCTCACGCCAGTTGTCGCAGCTCGCCCGCCACCTCTTGATATGGAGTCAGAAGCACCTGAGGTCCCTTCGTGCAGTTTACATTCCTGGAGACCGGAACTGGGCAGCCGACGAGCTGTCCCGGGTCCGTCCCCTCTCCGGCGAATGGCGACTCCATCCCCAGTCGGTCCAGCTGATTGGGACGAGTTCGGGGAGGCACAGATAGACCTGTTCGCCTCTCGGGACTCGTCCCACTGCGCCCAGTTTTATTCTCTGACCCGCGGCACTCTCGGCTCGGATGCGCTGGCGCACAGCTGGCCACGGGGCCCACGCAAGTATGCGTTTCCCCCAGTGAGCCTCCTTGCACGGGTGTTGTGCAAGATCAAGGAGGACGAGGAGCAGGTCTTGCTGGTAGCCCCTACTGGCCCACCAAGACGTGGTTCTCCGATCTCTTGCTCCTCGCGACAGCACCTCCTTGGCCTATTCCTCTGAGACAAGATACTCTCTCAGAGACGGGGCACTCTGTGGCACCCTCGTCCCGATCTTGGAGGCTGCACGTGTGGCTCCTGGACGGCACGAGGCAGGTTTGAGTTCGCTGCCACCTGCGGTGGCGGCAACCATCACTTCCGCAAGAGCGTCGTCCACGAGACACCTTTATGCGTTGAAGTGGAACCTCTTCGTCAATTGGTGCTCTTCTCGCGGAGAAGACCCCCGGAGATGTTCGATCAGTGTCGTGCTTTCCTTCCTGCAAGAAGGGTTGGAGCGCAGGCTGTCGCCCTCCACCCTTAAGGTTTACGTCGCGGCCATTGCCGCTTCTCATGAAGCAGTGGAAGGTAAGTCCTTAGGGAAGCACGACCTGGTCATCAGGTTCCTGAGGGGAGCGAGGAGGCTGCATCCGCCTTGTCCTCCCCTCGTACCCTCTTGGGACCTCTCGGTAGTTTTAAGTGCTCTGCAGAGGCATCCCGTTGAGCCTTTGCAATCGGTAGAGTTAAAGTTTCTGTCCTTGAAGACAGCACTCCTGGTTGCATTGGCCTCCATCAAGAGGGTGGGGGACCTGCACGCATTCTCCGTTGACGAAGCGTGCCTGGAGTTCGGGCCGGCTTACTCTCACGTGATCCTGAGACCCCGGCCTGGATATGTGCCCAAGGTTCCCACCACTCCCTTCCGGGACCAGGTGGTGAACCTGCAAGCGCTGCCCCCGGAGGAGGCAGACCCAGCCTTGGCACTGCTCTGTCCGGTACGTGCTCTCCGCACCTATGTCGACAGAACGCAGTGTTTCAGGACCTCAGACCAGCTCTTTGTCTGTCATGGAGGGAGCCAGAAGGGAAGGGCTCTCTCAAAGCAACGGCTGTCCCACTGGATTGTGGATGCCATTGCTTTGTCTTACCAGCAGCAAGGCCTTCCGTGCCCCCTTGGTGTGAGGGCCCATTCCACTCGGAGTGTGGCCTCCTCTTGGGCTTTAGCGCACGGCGCCTCGCTAAAAGACATCTGCAGAGCTGCAGGCTGGGCGACACCCAACACCTTCGCCAGATTCTATAATCTGCGAATTGAGCCGGTATCCTCTCACGTACTCGTTTCGGCCAGTTCTGGATCCGCTCAGGTGTCTTCGCTTGCTCGCCACTCCACTCCCCGGACTGGATAAGTGCGATATTTCCTCAGTTCTTCCATTGAAGCCTTGAGTCCTCCAGCACCGACGATGCGGGCACCACTGCTGTGGCTCTGGATGCTGGCTAGGTGCCTCCATGCGTACGGTTCCCCCTTGGTAACCGTCTCATGTGTATTATCCACTGTAAGCCTCTCTGAGCATGTGTCTTCCCTTGGCAAGCCATCTGCCACCCCTGGAGCTGAAATTAGTAGCCACCTGCGGTTGGTGCTCCAGTGATTCCATATGTGTTCCTATGTGGCCATATGTGTATTCGTAAGTCCTCCCTTCGGTAGGCAGCTGGTAGCATGTCCCCTTCGGGATATGTTTCCCAGTGTACCTTGGTAATCCTGTGTCTAAGTCGGATCCCCTAAGGAAAACAGGTAAGGCTCGGGGGTTTAGACTTTCGCAGGGCACTGGAAGACAGCCTGAAGTTGGCGTGATGGCACAGACCCCCAATCTCCGTCACTTCTGACGTAACTCGAAGTGACTACGAAAGGGAACGTCTCGGTTACGTATGTAACCCTCGTTCCCTGAGTAGGGAACGGAGACGTTACGTCTCCCTGCCACTTCTGCTGTATCGCTGGGTAGATGCCGAGTTCAGTCTTGGCTCCTCAGCGAAGACATACTGCGGTTGCGTTCACTTCCTCCTTTTATACTCACGGAGTAGGGCGGAGTACGCTATGCAAATTTCCGCAGCCCCAAGGCATTGCATGCCATTGGCTCGTGTTTAAATACTCGAAGAGGATTGGCTTTCTATGCGAAACCCCCAATCTCCGTCACTTCTGACGTAACGTCTCCGTTCCCTACTCAGGGAACGAGGGTTACATACGTAACCGAGACGTTTTTATTATTTACTTGTAGCCTATATGTTAGTTAAAAATAGAACTAAATAATCTGTAATACGTACTGTAGCCACTAGATGTCTGTATAGCCATTTAAATAGATATTCAGGGTTGTGTGTTCCCAAGTTGTGGAAATGAGAGATGATTGCTTTGTTTTAATGGGGTTTAAATCTAACCCAACATGCTAAACATAAAATTAAAGCAGAAGAAACATGAACAGAAATGTTTGATCTGAGCTTGTTCAGTTTTGTTATGATCTGATGTCACTTTTATATTTTTAAGCTGTAAGGATAACTACAATAATGATAATAATATTGCAATAAAGAATTTATCTGATTTTTACAAATATCTTTGTTGAGAGCTATTCAAAAGATTTAATTTTTTTTTTAAATATTTAAAATTGACTAATTAAATTTATTTACATTTACCCTTCTCTTTCTTTCTTTCTTTCTTTACAATCCTTAAGCACAAGCATACAAATTAAAAAGCCTACAACTACTTTTTAAATTTTGTTTTTCAGAGGAAGCATCCACATCATTTGGCCAAAGAAGCTAGCTGGCCTGAGATGACTACACACCCTAGCACATCTGATCCTGGGCAAGGTTCCTTGAATCCTCCATGCAAACAGGCAAAGCTGGAATTTGGACAAACAGGATTCCTATGCAGTTTGGAAAAGTATGGAAAATATGGAATTTGATTTGAGTAATTTCCAGGTCTGGAAAAGTATGGAAAAATTAATTAAGAGTATGGAAAAATATTGATGTTTCCAGACTATTGTACCTATTTTGTTTTCTAAATATAAAATTAATCATTTCTAAATCTATATAATATGCAATTGTCTTTTTCATGGCGTTTGGATTAGGCTGCCAGAGAGCGCTGCCTAAAGATCGTTTTTACACTTGATCTGCCGGAGTCTAGATCTGCAGTGATTGGTTGTTAGGCAGCAGTTGCCATCACAGCGCCCCTTACCTCAAACCTGTTTAGAGTTTGACTAAACATCTTTGACTAAACAACTAAACATGACTTAAAGGACAAGTTCGGTATTTTACAATTAAAGCCCTGTTTTAAGATCGTCCCTGATGAAATACACTCACCGGCCACTTTATTAGGTACCCCATGCTAGTAACGGGTTGGACCCCCTTTTGCCTTCAGAACTGCCTCAATTCTTCGTGGCATAGATTCAACAAGGTGCTGGAAGCATTCCTCAGGGAGTTTGGTCCATATTGACATGATGGCATCACACAGTTGCCGCAGATTTGTCGGCTGCACATCCATGATGCGAATCTCCCGTTCCACCACATCCCAAAGATGCTCTATTGGATTGAGATCTGGTGACTGTGGAGGCCATTTGAGTACAGCAAACTCATTGTCATGTTCAAGAAACCAGTCTGAGATGATTCCAGCTTTATGACATGGCGCATTATCCTGCTGAAAGTAGCCATCAGAAGTTGGGTACATTGTGGTCATAAAGGGATGGACCTGGTCAGCAACAATACTCAGGTAGGCTGTGGCGTTGCAACGATGCTCAATTGGTACCAAGGGGCCCAAAGAGTGCCAAGAAAATATTCCCCACACCATGACACCACCACCACCAGCCTGAACCGTTGATACAAGGCAGGATGGATCCATGCTTTCATGTTGTAGACGCCAAATTCTGACCCTACCATTCGAATGTCGCAGCAAAAATCGAGACTCATCAGACCAGGCAACGTTTTTCCAATCTTCTATTGTCCAATTTCGATGAGCTTGTGCAAATTGTAGCCTCAGTTTCCTGTTCTTAGCTGAAAGGAGTGGCACCCGGTGTGGTCTTCTGCTGCTGTAGCCCATCTGCCTCAAAGTTCGACGTACTGTGCGTTCAGAGATGCTCTTCTGCCCACCTTGGTTGTAACGGGTGGTTATTTGAGTCACTGTTGCCCTTCTATCAGCTCGAACCAGTCTGGCCATTCTCCTCTGACCTCTGGCATCAACAAGGCATTTCCGCCCACAGAACTGCCGCTCACTGGATGTTTTTTCTTTTACGGACCATTCTCTGTAAACCCTAGAGATGGTTGTGCGTGAAAATCCCAGTAGATTAGCAGTTTCTGAAATACTCAGACCAGCCCTTCTGGCACCAACAATCATGCCACGTTCAAAGTCACTCAAATCACCTTTCTTCCCCATACTGATGCTCGGTTTGAACTGCAGGAGATTGTCTTGACCATGTCTACATGCCTAAATGCACTGAGTTGCCGCCATGTGATTGGCTGCTTAGAAATTAAGTGTTAACGAGCAGTTGGACAGGTGTACCTAATAAAGTGGCCGGTGAGTGTAGAATGGTTAAGATTGTTTTTTAGACAAATGCTCCTGTCACGATAATTTTTGAATTCTGTGTTAGCACCCCCCCACCTTTATAATGAAAGCATAGGTGCACTCCAACAATCATTCATTAAAACGCATAAAACTTTAGTTTACAAAGACGTGAAACTCACCGAGTGGTCTTGGGTGTTCACTGATAAGCTCACACAAAAATTGCTGCAAAATATGCTTTCCAACAGGTTTTACCGTAGTTTTTGTCCAAGTCCATTTTCTTCCTGTTTTTGGTCGAAGTCCGCAGTAGTTGATTATCGAGTTTGCGTGCGCGGTCCTTAGTTATCTAGCTACCAACGATCGCGCACGTGAACTCGACAATTTATTACTGTGGACTTCGACCGAAAACAGGAAGAAAATGAAGTCGGACAAAAACTATGATAAAACCTGTTGGAAAGCATCTTTTGCAGTGATTTTTGTGTGAGCATATCAGTGAACACCCCAGACCACTTGGTGAGTTTCACGTCTTTGTAAACTAAAGTTTTATGCGTTTTTATGAATGATTGTTCGAGTGCACCTATGCTACCATTGTAAAGGTGGGGGGGGTGCTAACACAGAATCCAAAAATTCTCGTGACCGCAGCATCTGTCTAAAAAACAATCTTAACTATTCTATTTCATAGGGGATGATCTTGAAACAGGGCTTTAATTGTAAAATACCGAACTTGTCCTTTAAGCTCTATTTTCTAATTTTCTGGTTAATTGTACATGAACATCCCTTCTGTTTCTGTAAAGGTTTAGAGTTATTTAAATTTACAAAATTACAAAAATGAACAACATTGCACTGTTTTAGCATTGCAGTTTTAATAAAAGGCTGTGCTTTGAACCTGACTAGGTTTGGTGTTAATTGATTGTACGTGCATCAGTAGCTACAATTTTCAAATATACAAATTTAACATGATAGCATACACATTTTGACTCAGAGTGTAACATACTTGCTGAAAGCATTGAGGGTAAGTGCGTCGCCATGTAGTGCCGTTGTGCTTCAGGATCTTTCTGTCTAGCTACTTTCCTATCCTAATAAAAGGCAAAAATGCCAATTATAAATCTTTAGAATGTTACATACTTGCTAGCAGTTGAATTTTAAAACAATTTATCAAGTTAAAGGCACACTATGCAGGAATTCCGTTTTTGTCAAACAGCGGCCCCTGGAGTCGCTGTGGAGTACTTGTGACGTGTTACATAGTATACAATAGTACATTGTGTTTAATTAGTCGTTTAATGAGATCTAAAATATGTTGTGAGTGGTGAGTATTTTTCACGTGAATAAATACATAGATCCGACTCATATCCCCATGTACTAATGTTACAGTGGCAGAACTTTTGCCAAGTGTGTGTTGTGCACCATGGTTTTGCACCATGTATTTTATATTGTATATTATGCATGATCACATTGAATTGCTGTGAATTGCTGTGTTTTCTTTTGTGTGAGTTGTGGTGATATTTTGTGTGGATTGTTGTCTCTTTTTTTTTGCAAAGCAGTATTCCCATAGCCACACCTCTCTTTTTGATCATTAATTGACTAAGTGATGGATTTTTGGGTGGAGCGTTGAATATGTCCCCTATAAAAAAAAAACCATAACCACTGTGACTGAGACTGATGGTGGCAGCATAGGCAACCCGCAACTGAAGTCAATACATCGAGAGCAAGAAGGAATCACGTTGTGCCTGCAACCGAGAGTGAGCGTTTCACGTGCGTTGAGACCCGGTTGAGACGGCTTATGGCTATGTGAGATTGCAGCACACTGTAGACGAGTAACCACAACGTCGACGTTTCGCGGAACACTGCCGGAGGAGCGGCGGTGAGACGGGCTGAGGACCGCCTGCGAGAGGTTACCGGGAGGCTGAGGGAACGAGTGGAGATAACTGCTGTGGTTCTTCTGCCGTGAACACATTGGACTGGATAGCAGGGTTGCTGTCCAGTCATTTTGTGAGTACATTTGACTTCTTTATTGCGGTGCGCCTATCAGTTCCAGTTTATTTGCCTCGCCACGGACGAGGACGACTTGTTGGGCATAATTTTATTTGAGTGACTGTTGAATCCGGCCGACATTTTAAAGGGGTTTTACTTGACTTAATAAACTGAAATTGTGCAGATGCAAGTGATGTGAGTGGGGCGTCGTATGCTGGCAGTTTTTCTCTTTTTCTTTGTGTTCCAGCATCGATTAATTCTGGCCTCTATGTGTGACTGGAGCGTGTACGGACGTCGGCTGTATATGGATGCCTAAGAGAGACTAAGTCGAACTTTGGCGTGCCGAGGATTGGAACTCTGGATTTGCTCTTTTTTTTTATTTTATTGATCAATCGCCTTGCAATTAATTTTTTGTAATAAAATCGTTATTTTACTCTGTCTTTGGGGTGTTGTTTTCCACTGTTCCCTACTCCGACAAAGAACCTGATTTTTCTTTATTGAGTTCCTGGAGTCTCAGTTTCCACTCTAGGTGGCGTAGTCGGCTACAAAGTTAAATATACATTTTATTAGTCATTCGGCCCCTGACATAATTTGGCGTAGTCGGCAGGATCGGATACGGGAACGGTGGAACAGCACCTGATAGAATATTTTAAAAGGTAAAAAAAAAAAAAAAAAAAAAAAAAATGATGATGCCAGTGTTTCCTGGTGCCCCTTGGGTGCCCAAGTTTACGGGTACTGATTGTGAACTGAAGTATGGAGACTGGAAAGAACAAATGCAAGGTCTCTTAGAAGCCCAAGAAATATCTGAGGCAAAGAAAGTTAAAATTGTAATGGGTGCCCTGGGTGGCGATGCAAAGCGGGAAATAAGTGTTTTGGCTGAGGGGGATAGGGATAAAGCAAATAAGATTTTTGAGCAATTAGACACCCTGTATGCTGGAGAAATACCTCTCCCTGTCCTTAGGTCTCATTTTTTTAGTTGTAGGCAGAGGCAAGATGAATCTTTTAAAATGTTTGTTTTGCGATTAAGAGAGCTGTATTGCAGGTTGCGGCGACGTAGTCCAGAAGGGGCCCTTGTTGAAGACCAACTCAAGGAACAATTGCTGCTGGGGTTGGAGGATGGACCTTTTCTGAGAGCCTTGAGAACGTATGCACGTCGAAACTCAGAAGGAACATTTGCAGATCTGCATCAAGAGGCTTTACTGTTGGAAGCAGAATACAGTCAACCAAGGTACGAACTGGCTTGTGCTGCTGTTAGTGGGCCTGGTAGGATTGAGTCTCGCTCACAGGGGATGGACTGGAAAGCTCAATTAAAGCAAGAAATTTTGGAGGAAGTTAAGGGACAGATGCGAGAACTGACACAGGAAGTGATGAAGGAGCTAAAGTCGTCTAGTTCAGTGACCCAACCAAATCATGCACAACCTAACCATGTACATTTCCAGCCACAAAATGTTTCTTCTGGGCGGCGAAGGGGGCAGTCTTCTTCAAATATGTGGGATGCAGAGGGGAGGCCAATCTGTCGGCGATGTCAACAGTCAGGACATATAGCAAGGTACTGTAACGAAAGTGTGCTGCCTAATGGAGATTTAAACTAATTTGCCCTGCTGCAGAGGTCCAGGCAGTGGGGCCAGTTAGACCATCAGAAAATTCAAGGACCAGGTCTTCTTTTATTGGTGGCTGTCCACTGGTGAGTGTTATGATTCAGGATATTGAGTGTACAGGACTGTTGGACACTGGCTCCCAGGTCACTCTGATGCAACAGAGTATGTTTGAGGAGAAGTTCCCTCAATATAAGTTGGGCCAAGCGCCTGTTTTGACTCTAAGAGCCGCAAATGGTCTTGAAATCCCCTACATTGGATATGCTGTGCTTGATTTTAATGTCGCTGGAGTCCAAGTTCCAGAGCGGGGTGTTGTCATTGTAAAAGATGAGTGTTCTACGAACCCTTTAATAATTGGTATGAACGTAATTTCACAATGTTGGAGTGCTCTTTTTCAGAACAACGGACTTTCTTCATCATTGTTTCAGAGTACCAAAGACCGACAAGCATGGCAGCAGGTTACGGCAGTCTGTCGACGTGTGGCGGCACGCATTCATGAGGATGGCTCGCTGGGAAATGTGTGGCTGGCTAACAGACGGGGCGTACGAATTCCACCAAGGAGTGAAGTCATAGTCTGGGGACGTGCTCGGATGGGTCTGCGACAGCGTGATTACTGTGGACTTGTGGAGCCTGTGTCTGAACAACCTGTGGCTGCTGCACGAACGATTGCCATTGTAAAAGATGGTAAGATCCCTGTGAGACTCTGTAATATACACCCACACAGTGTTTTCGTCAGAAAATATCAGAAGCTTGGACGACTATATGAAATCCGTAGCCCTGATATTTACGGATGCAGAGACCTTGGATTAACGTTGGATACTGAAGGTATTGTGGAGGTGAGTCTTACTGAAGCTAGCCCCCTTGCAGAGGATGCCCTGTCTCCTGGTATATGCCAATTGTCTCAAAGATCTGATTTGTCCACACAGCAGTGCCAGGATCTGGATGCACTTTTGAGAAAATGGTCTCAAGTTTTTTCTGAGAATGAGGAGGATGTGGGGTACACAGAAGTAGTACAGCATAGAATCCATACTGGAAATGTGCCTCCCATTCGGGAGAGGTTTCGACCATTGCCTCCTATGATGTACCAAGAAATGAAGGCTTTGCTGGCTGACATGTTGAATAAAGGAGTCATTTCTGAGAGTGCTAGTCCTTGGGCAGCCCCGGTGGTGATGGTGAAGAAAAAGGACGGGAGTTGGCGATTCTGTGTGGACTATAGGAAATTGAATGCTGTCACCCACAAAGATGCTTTTCCTCTTCCCAGAATTGAGGAGACTCTGACCACTTTGAAGAGGGCTGAGTGGTTTAGCACCCTGGACCTGGCAAGTGGGTACTGGCAGGTGGGTGTAGACCCCAAGGATCGTCCCAAGACTGCCTTCGCCACCCCTTTGGGGCTATATGAATTTCAGCGTATGCCTTTTGGTCTGTGCAATGGACCTGCCACATTTCAACGATTAATGCAGCGTTGCCTAAGTGACTATCTAATAGACTTTTCTCTAGTGTATTTGGATGATATTATTGTGTACTCAATTGACTTTTCTACCCACCTTAGCCACCTTGAACGGATATTCCAGCGGCTGTCCCATTATGGGTTAAAATTAAGATCTAACAAGTGCCAGCTCTTCCAGCAGCAGGTGAAGTTTCTCGGTCATGTGGTGGATAAGGCTGGTGTACGTCCGGACCCTGAAAAAACAGCAGCAGTTCAAGGTTGGGCTACCCCTACAACAGTCCGGGAGGTAAGGGCCTTTTTGGGCCTTGCAGGCTATTATAGGCGCTTCATTGCTAATTTTTCTAAAATTGCTCAACCTCTAAATGCTCTTTTGGTTGGCATCCCTGTAGATAAAAAGTCTGGTATACGTCAGATTGAGTGGACTACTACATGCCAGGCTGCATTTGAGACCTTGAAGTTATGTCTAACAAAAGCCCCTGTATTAGCCTATGCGGATTTTGCTTTGCCGTTTGTTCTGTATACAGATGCCAGCCACCAAGGCCTAGGTGCTGTCCTGTCACAAGTGCATGATGGAAGGGAGCGTGTGATTGCATATGCTAGCCGAAGCCTTCACCCTGCAGAAAGGAATGATGCAAATTATAGTTCTTTTAAATTGGAGCTACTGGCATTGAAGTGGGCTGTAACAGAAAAATTTAAAGACTACTTGATTGGATCAAAGTTTACAGTGATTACGGACAACAACCCTGTGGCTCACTTACAAACAGCTAAGCTCGGGGCTGTGGAACAACGTTGGGTGGCTCAACTAGCCAGTTATGACTTTATAGTGAAATATCGGGCGGGGCGAGAAAATGGCAATGCAGACAGTTTGTCCCGTTTCCCTGTGTCTCCGACAGAGCAGAACCAGCTTGCAGAGGTCCAGCAGATTGATGCCAACGGAGGTGCCACCGCTCTTGGTGCTGCGGGGATTGATGAGTGGCGAGAGGCACAGCAGAGGGATGAGGATCTTCAGGTAGTTATGCGGTATGTAAAGTCTGCTGGTGTGCCAACCACCCTGGAGAGAAGAGCATTACCCCTGATTGTAAAACAGTTGCTTCGCCATGTGTCACGACTTACCATCCATGATGGAGTGTTGTACAAAAAGATGATTGATCCAAATACCCAGGAGTGTCAATTGCAGATTGTTTGTCCCACCGTCCGGCAAGAAGAGGTGTGGAGGCGATACCATGAAGCATTGGCCCATGCAGGTGTTGAACGTACACTGACCAGAGTGCGGTCCCACTTCTACTGGCCCAAGATGGAGGAGATGATGCGAGGGTTTCATTCTGGGTGCGTTGCCTGCAGCCTGCAGAAGGGTAAGGATAGTCATAAAGCGCCCCTTAATCCTATCTCAGTGTCTTGTCCGTTAGAAGTGGTGGCTTTGGACTTTTTGTCTTTGGGGCGACCTAACGATAGCTACCAGAACTTATTAGTTATGGTAGATATGTTTACACGCTATGCATGGGCAGTTCCAACAAAAGATCAGACTGCCCAGACCACAGTGAGGGCCCTTTGGACTCATGTAGTACAGACCTTTGGTTGTCCTTTACGTTTCCATTCAGATAGAGGACCAAATTTTGAGTCAGAGTTAGTTCAAGAGTTTTGCCTGTTATATGGAACAGCTAAAAGTCGAACTACTTCCTATCATCCTGCAGGCAATGGTAGGGTAGAACGAGTTAATCAGACATTGTTAAATATGCTCCGTACGTTGGAACAAGAGAAACAGGATAGGTGGCCTGACTTTCTCCCTGAGTTGATGCAAGCTTATAATAACACGGTACATAGCGCCACAGGGTTTGCTCCATCATATCTAATGTTTGGGCGGACAGTAAGGATCCCTGTAGATTTGGGGCTGGGTGTAGTGGTTGATCAGCAGAAGTGGGATCATAGAGGGTGGGTCCAAGATCATTACAAAAAGCTTAAGTGGGCATATGCGGTAGCTAAAGATAAGATGGATCACGCTTCTGAGAAAATGAAACAAACTTATGATCGTGGGGCTAAGGATGTACCCTTGTTAGATGGTCAGCGAGTCTGGGTTCGGGACCGAAACAGGCAAGGCCGTGGAAAGTTGTGTGGCTGGTGGGATCCAGTGCCCCATGTAGTCATAGGAACATTGGGAGAAACAGGGTTGGTGTATCGGGTAAGACCTGAAAAGGGGGGAAAGGAAAAGGTTTTGCACCGTAATGCACTTAAATTGTGTGCTGCCTCTGAAGTGGAAGTTTTGACGCCCCTTAGTATTTCTAATACCACACCTGTAGGCATGGCTCGGGACCCCGTACCATATAGTGTTTGGGTTGCTCCGGCTTCCGAACCTGTAAATATGGGAAATGAGACTGTTAGACGATCTACACGTATAAATGCTGGACAGCGACCTATGAGGTATAGAGAGTGAATTGAATGACTTTGGCAGGGACTGCTTATATTTTGCTCTGGGGGGGTGTTGTGCACCATGGTTTTGCACCATGTATTTTATATTGTATATTATGCATGATCACATTGAATTGCTGTGAATTGCTGTGTTTTCTTTTGTGTGAGTTGTGGTGATATTTTGTGTGGATTGTTGTCTCTTTTTTTTTGCAAAGCAGTATTCCCATAGCCACACCTCTCTTTTTGATCATTAATTGACTAAGTGATGGATTTTTGGGTGGAGCGTTGAATATGTCCCCTATAAAAAAAAAACCATAACCACTGTGACTGAGACTGATGGTGGCAGCATAGGCAACCCGCAACTGAAGTCAATACATCGAGAGCAAGAAGGAATCACGTTGTGCCTGCAACCGAGAGTGAGCGTTTCACGTGCGTTGAGACCCGGTTGAGACGGCTTATGGCTATGTGAGATTGCAGCACACTGTAGACGAGTAACCACAACGTCGACGTTTCGCGGAACACTGCCGGAGGAGCGGCGGTGAGACGGGCTGAGGACCGCCTGCGAGAGGTTACCGGGAGGCTGAGGGAACGAGTGGAGATAACTGCTGTGGTTCTTCTGCCGTGAACACATTGGACTGGATAGCAGGGTTGCTGTCCAGTCATTTTGTGAGTACATTTGACTTCTTTATTGCGGTGCGCCTATCAGTTCCAGTTTATTTGCCTCGCCACGGACGAGGACGACTTGTTGGGCATAATTTTATTTGAGTGACTGTTGAATCCGGCCGACATTTTAAAGGGGTTTTACTTGACTTAATAAACTGAAATTGTGCAGATGCAAGTGATGTGAGTGGGGCGTCGTATGCTGGCAGTTTTTCTCTTTTTCTTTGTGTTCCAGCATCGATTAATTCTGGCCTCTATGTGTGACTGGAGCGTGTACGGACGTCGGCTGTATATGGATGCCTAAGAGAGACTAAGTCGAACTTTGGCGTGCCGAGGATTGGAACTCTGGATTTGCTCTTTTTTTTTATTTTATTGATCAATCGCCTTGCAATTAATTTTTTGTAATAAAATCGTTATTTTACTCTGTCTTTGGGGTGTTGTTTTCCACTGTTCCCTACTCCGACAAAGAACCTGATTTTTCTTTATTGAGTTCCTGGAGTCTCAGTTTCCACTCTAGGTGGCGTAGTCGGCTACAAAGTTAAATATACATTTTATTAGTCATTCGGCCCCTGACATGTGTCAGAGGTTCTGGGTTCTAATCCGAGTAGTATAGTTTTTTTTTTACCTCATCAACACCGATTGTTTTATTGGTGGTCTTCTGTCAAGCAGGGACACGTTTTTTTGTGCATTAGGTTTTGTGTAACAAATATAGAGAGTCTCTCTGCAACGGATTGAAGCGTGCGTCTGTGTGAAGGCTGTGCGAGTCACAACAGAACACTGTATCCACGCCACTGATCGCAGCGGCAACGAGCACTTTGGTCACTTGATTTCAAAAGCACATTTCAGATCGCCTCTTATTTAACAAACGAACGAAATGAATGCTCAGGGGGTGAGACAACCACCATTCAACCAGAAAGAACGTCTCGGTTACGTATGTAACCCTCGTTCCCTGAGTAGGGAACGGAGACGTTACGTCAGAAGTGACGGAGATTGGGGGGTTTCGCATAGAAAGCCAATCCTCTTCGAGTATTTAAACACGAGCCAATGGCATGCAATGCCTTGGGGCTGCGGAAATTTGCATAGCGTACTCCGCCCTACTCCGTGAGTATAAAAGGAGGAAGTGAACGCAACCGCAGTATGTCTTCGCTGAGGAGCCAAGACTGAACTCGGCATCTACCCAGCGATACAGCAGAAGTGGCAGGGAGACGTAACGTCTCCGTTCCCTACTCAGGGAACGAGGGTTACATACGTAACCGAGACGTTCCCTTTCGTAGTCACTTCGAGTTACGTCAGAAGTGACGGAGATTGGGGGTCTGTGCCATCACGCCAACTTCAGGCTGTCTTCCAGTGCCCTGCGAAAGTCTGAACCCCCGAGCCTTACCTGTTTTCCTTAGGGGATCCGACTTAGACACAGGATTACCAAGGTACACTGGGAAACATATCCCGAAGGGGACATGCTACCAGCTGCCTACCGAAGGGAGGACTTACGAATACACATATGGCCACATAGGAACACATATGGAATCACTGGAGCACCAACCGCAGGTGGCTACTAATTTCAGCTCCAGGGGTGGCAGATGGCTTGCCAAGGGAAGACACATGCTCAGAGAGGCTTACAGTGGATAATACACATGAGACGGTTACCAAGGGGGAACCGTACGCATGGAGGCACCTAGCCAGCATCCAGAGCCACAGCAGTGGTGCCCGCATCGTCGGTGCTGGAGGACTCAAGGCTTCAATGGAAGAACTGAGGAAATATCGCACTTATCCAGTCCGGGGAGTGGAGTGGCGAGCAAGCGAAGACACCTGAGCGGATCCAGAACTGGCCGAAACGAGTACGTGAGAGGATACCGGCTCAATTCGCAGATTATAGAATCTGGCGAAGGTGTTGGGTGTCGCCCAGCCTGCAGCTCTGCAGATGTCTGTTAGCGAGGTGCCGTGCGCTAAAGCCCAAGAGGAGGCCACACTCCGAGTGGAATGGGCCGTCACACCAAGGGGGCACGGAAGGCCTTGCTGCTGGTAAGACAAAGCAATGGCATCCACTATCCAGTGGGACAGCCGTTGCTTTGAGAGAGCCCTTCCCTTCTGGCTCCCCCCATGACAGACAAAGAGCTGGTCTGAGGTCCTGAAACACTGCGTTCTGTCGACATAGGTGCGGAGAGCACGTACCGGACAGAGCAGTGCCAAGGCTGGGTCTGCCTCCTCCAGGGGCAGCGCTTGCAGGTTCACCACCAGGTCCCGGAGGGGAGTGGTAGGAACCTTGGGCATATATCCAGGCCGGGGTCTCAGGAATACGTGAGAGTAAGCCGGCCCGAACTCCAGGCACACTTCGTCAACAGAGAGTGCGAGCAGGTCCCTTACTCTCCTGATGGAGACCAATGCAATCAGGAGTGCTGTCACATAGGACAGGGCAAAAACTCTACCGACTGCAAGGCTCCAGGGGAGGCCTCTGCAGAGCACCCAGGTCTACTGAGAGGTCCCCAGAGGGCAGGAGGGGAGGGAGGCGGATTTAGCCCCCTCGCTCCCCTCAGGAACCTGATGACCAGGTCATGCTTCCCATAGACTTACCTTTCACTGCCTCATGAGATGCGGCAATGGCCGCGACATAAATCCAAAGGGTGGAGGGCGACAGCCTACGCTCCAACCCCTCTTGCAGGAAGGAAGCACGACTCCGATCGAACATCTCCGGGGGTCTTCTCAGCGAGAAGAACACCAATTGACGAAGAGGTTCCACTTCAACGCATAAAGGTGTCTCGTGGACGACGCTCTTGCGGAAGTGATGGTTGCCGCCACCGCAGGTGGCAGCGAACTCAAACCTGCCTCGTCCCGTCCTGGAGCCACACGTGCAGCCTCCAAGATCGGGACAAGGGTGCCACAGAGTGCCCCGTCTCTGAGAGAGTACGGTCTCAGAGGAATAGGCCAAGGAGGTGCTGTCACGAGGAGCATGAGTTCGGAGAACCACGTCTTGGTGGGCCAGTAGGGGGCTACCAGCAAGACCTGCTCCTCGTCCTCCTTGATCTTGCACAACACCCGTGCAAGGAGGCTCACTGGGGGAACGCACACTTGCGTGGGCCCCGTGGCCAGCTGTGCGCCAGCGCATCCGAGCCGAGAGAGCCGCGGGTCAGAGAATAAACTGGGCGCAGTGGGACGAGTCCCGAGAGGCGAACAGGTCTATCTGTGCCTCCCCGAACTGGTCCCAAATCAGCTGGACCGACTGGGGATGGAGTCGCCATTCGCCGGAGATGGAACGGGCCCGGGACAGCTCGACGGCTGCCCGGTTCCGGTCTCCAGGAATGTAGCTGCACGAAGGGACCTCAGGTGCTTCTGACTCCATATCAAGAGGTGGCGGGCGAGCTGCGACAACCGGCGCGAGCGTAGACCCCCCCTCGTGGTAGATGTACGCTACTGCCGTAGTGTTGTCTGAGCGGACAAGCACATGCTGGCCCTTGAGCACGCTCGGAAGCGGTGCCGGGCGAGCCGTGCTGCCAACAGCTCGAGGCAATTGATGTGCATGAGGCGCTGGGCTCCTGTCCAGGAACCGGCGGCTGCATGCCCATTGCACATGGCACCCCAACCCGTGGTAGACGCATCCGTGGAGACAACGAGATGCCTGGAAACTCGCTGAATAGGGACCCTGTCCGTAAAAAGCTGAGGTTCGACCACGGGAAGAAGGTTCGGCGGCACGTCGGAGTCACTGGAACTCGGAGCGAGCCGCGATGCCATGCCCACCTCAGGACTCGATCGCGAAGCCACAGCTGAAGCGGTCTCATATGAAGCAAACCGAGCGGCGTACCGCGGATGCCATATGCCCCAGGAGCCTCTGAAATAGTTTCAGTGGAACCGCACTCTTGCCCTCGAACTGTCGAAGACAAGCCAGCAGTGAGTGCGCGCGCTCGTCGTGAGCTGCGCGGACATGGCGACCGAGTCTATCTCCATGCCGAGAAAAGAGATCCTCTGCACGGGGCAAAGTTTGCTCTTTTCCCGGTTGACCCGAAGGCCCAGACGGGCTTGGTGCCGTAGCACCAGGTCTCTGTGTTCGCAACCCCGAGCTCGAGAGTGTGCTAGTATCAGCCAGTCGTCGAGATAGTTCAGGGTGCGAACCCCGTGTTCGCGAAGGGGAACAAGGGCTGCCTCGACGATCTTCGTGAAGACGCGAGGGGACAGAGCTAACCCGACTGGGAGAACGGCGTACTGGTATGCCTGGCCCTCGAAGGCAAACCGAAGAAACGGTCTGTGTCGAGGGAGAATGGAGACATGGAAGTACGCGTCCTTCAGGTCGATCGCTGCAAACCAATCCTGATACCGAACACATTCGAAAATGCGTTTGGCCGTGAGCATTTTGAACGGTAGTCGATGGAGAGAACGGTTCAAAATGCGCAGGTCCAGGATCGGTCGTAACCCACCGGTCTTTTTTGGGGACAATGAAGTAGGGGCTGTAAGCCCGGACCTCACCTCGGCTGGAGGGACCGTCTCGATTGCACCCTTCGCCAGCAGGGTCGCAATCTCCGCTCTCAAGACTGGGGCATTGCCACCAAACATCGTGGAGCGAACTCCCCTGAAGCGGGGAAGAGACCGTGCGAACTGAATGGCGTAGCCGAATCTGATCGTTCTGATGACCCAGTGGGATACCCGGGAAGCGCTAGCTAGGCTTCCAGGAAGTGAGCCAACGGGGTCATGCGAACCACAGACGTCCCCCCGGAGGGGCAGCGAGGCGGGTCGACCGGCATGCGTGCAGGAGTTACCCCGTCCGGATGCACCGTCGAAACCCGCTCCCCGACAGAAGAGACCAGGGAAGGCAGAGCGTTCCACGGGGGTCTGTTCTGCCGGGGGTCTGGCGACAGAGGGGGAAGGGATTGGCGTAGCCCGGGGACGACACACGCACCCTTCCGCGCCCTCCGAGACAGAGAGGAATGAACGGGGCGACGCAAAGGACGTCGTGCGCGCTCATGCCAGTCTGTGTGCTCCATGACAGTGTCAGCTTTTCCTCAACCAGCTCAGGGAGCTAGCTAGAACAAAAGATTCTCCACCGGCCCTCCACCGGGGAAGGAGGGGCCCTGCCACCGCCTCCTGAGAAAAACCATGACACTATCACTGAGCGGCCCGCCTCAGGAACATCGCTTCGCCTGGCGTTTAGCGGGGCACACGGCCTGAGGGGGGGGGGGGGACGCTTACCTGTGGCCTCCTCCGCGACGCGAACCGGCTGAAGGCTGCTGCTGGGGCCGCGTGGGAGGGAAGGGAGCCGCAGGGGGGCGTCCTTGGCGGCGAGCTGGCGGAGGCGTCCGAGCCGACGGCTGATTGGAGGCAGCAGCTGGCCGTTGGGGCAGAGAAACCGCCTTCGTCTGCTCCTAGGCGGTCGAGAAGTGCTGGGCAAAGTCCTGGACCGCACCGCCGAACATATGATGCTCCTGGACCACAGCGGTGGGCATCACCTGACCAAGGGAGCGAGCGACCGCCTCCGTGACCCGTTTAAGGACAAGGTAGGCGGCAGGCTCGCAGCTCGCTTGGTCCGTCACCTCCTCGTGCACATTCCTGAGCAGCTAGCTTTGTAGGTGCTCATCACATGCAGGGCGGAGGCTGCCTGTCCCGCCGCTCTACAGAATCGCGCCGCCATAGACGACGAGAACCCATAGGCTTTGGAGGGGCATCTGAGAGCAACCGCCGGTTGACCGGGGGAGCCCCAGCGTACCCACAGACAGCCGCATCGCCGAGGGGAGGAAGGGCGGGGAACTAAAGCACGCCTTTTTTTTTTTTTTAATTATTTATTTATTTATTTTTTTAGTGCGTGTCAGTTCCGCATGCAACTCGGGGAAAAAAGGAAATTGGGGTTGGCCGTGGCCGTAAGGCGGCAGCGTTACCCAAAAACCAATTATTCAGCCGCGAGAGATCGGGATGGGGCGGAGTTCCACCCCCACCCGATGCTCACGGACGCCCGAGATAGCACGGCCCTCATCGCGGGATCAGACACGGCGGCGCTGACGCTCCCGAGGGAGGCAACGCGGCCGCATCCTCACTTCCCGAGGAGTCAAGCCCGCCTAGTGATGCTGTGATCGACATCGCATCATCATCTGGAGCGCTGCCCGAAGCAGCCGGTGCCACCAAAGAAGCAACCGACTGAATCGAACTAACGCTCGCTGGCTCTCGCACTGAGGCGGGAGGTGTGGCCCGAGGAATCGTCGGGGCTTTGTCCCACACCATCACCGTAAAATCACCAGGTCCCCGGGTCGACGGGCCCCCTATGGAGGAAACCGATCGAGCGGGGGGGACCGGGACTCTCACTCAAGTGAGATCATTGAGTCTCGACCTCAGTGTAGAGATGGTCATGTTCTCACAGAAGGAACATGAGTCATCCACGAACGCTGCTGCTGCATGCTGAAATGCCCAGGCATACAGAGCAGCGATCGTGACCATCAGATGACGACAGAAATCAACCACACCCAGAAGAACACGGGCGAACCGTCTTTAAAAAGACGTGCGCGTGCAGCTCTTTCAATGAGAGGAGGAAATTCACTCTTTCAGCGCTGAAGCGACCAGGGAGAAGCGCAAAGTCTGGCAGACCACTGCTCAGATCGCAGGCGATGCAGAATCTCGCTGGGTACCGCCGTCACACCAACACTGAAGAGGACGCTCGTCTCGAAGAGTCTTGAACAGTGCTTTCAGGAGTGAAGAGGTTCTCTTGGCTCCGAAGCGAAAACATACTGCGGTTGCGTTCACTTCCTCCTTTTATACTCACGGAGTAGGGCGGAGTACGCTATGCAAATTTCCGCAGCCCCAAGGCATTGCATGCCATTGGCTCGTGTTTAAATACTCGAAGAGGATTGGCTTTCTATGCGAAACCCCCCAATCTCCGTCACTTCTGACGTAACTCGAAGTGACTACGAAAGGGAACTCATGTAACCATTCCAATAACTCCGAAGCTGTTCAGTTCAGCTAAAAATATGGTCGGAAAAATCTGTAGTGAGGTCTGGAAATTTGAGTCTGGAAAAGTATGGAATTTTGAAATGGAAATTGTGCAGGACAGCTCAGAGTACAAATAACAAACTAATACTTGACTTTGTAATGGGCTTTATGCCCAGCTGCACTACTTCCTGAACTTCAGCCAGCTCATTGTTTCCTGTCTGCAATTATTGGCCAAATTGATTAATCCAGGTGTGCCTGACCTCAGTTGTCATGGCAACAATAATCAGACACACCTGAATTAATCAATTTGGCCAATAATGGCAGACAGGAAACAAGAAGCTGGCTGAAGTTCAGGAAGTAGTGCAGTTGGGCATAAAGCCAATTGATGATGTTCAGCCATTTTCATTGGTTGAGCAGCCTTTGTTTAAACAACTTGTGGAGGGACTCAGTGGAGGAAAAACTGTGATGTGCAGAAAGAGAAGTTTGCAGTAATGAAAAATAGCTTGACAGAAACACTTGTGAATGTATCTAATGTCTGAACAACAGTAGACTTGTGGACTGCACATAACAGGAGTTTCTTAGGCATGACATGCCACTGGATTGAAGAAGACACTCTGGAGAGAAGGTCTGCTGCATTGGCCTGTGCACGAATTAAAGGGCGGCACACTTTTGATGTCCTTGCCGCAAAAATGACTGAAATACATGCAGAGTACAAGCTACAACACAAAGTGAGGGCCACTATCACCGATAATGGCAGTAACTTTGTAAAAGCTTTTCGAGAATTTCAAACACCTGAGGACGTAGCTGCAGATGACCTGGGTGATGAAATACGATTTCTAGACATGGATGCAGTTCTTGAAATGCAGGGAGATGAAGAGCATTTTTTTCTTCCTCCTCATCAAAGGTGTGCTGCACACACCTCAAATCTGATTGCCACTAATGAGGTGGATAAAGCAGCATCAAATGGCCCTTTTCGGAAAGTTTACCGAAGTGCAATGGGAAAATGTGCTTCTATATGGAACAAGGCACAACGGTCAACAGTAAGTGCAGAAGCTGTGCAAGAAATTGCGAACATGAGAGTTACTGTTCCATGTGTTACTAGATGGAATTCAGAGTATGATACCATTTCCAAACTGACTGGTCTCAGAGAGGATCAGCTGACTGACATCTGTGGAAAGCTTGGAGTTACCAAACTGCACCCACATGAGGTGACTTTTCTGAGAGAGTATGTTGAAGTGTTACAACCCCTTTCCCATTCCATTGATCTACTACAGGGCGAGAAAAGATGCTACCTTGGATTTCTCATTCCAACAATCCTAAGCCTCAAATCAAAACTTTCTGACAAACTGCCACATGTGTCTTACACGGCTAACATCATCACTGCAGTTCTCGAAGCACTTGACATTCGCTTTGACGCCATAGTAGTCATGAGGCAAAAATGGCAACAACCACAATGCCGAAATTTCGCTTGTGTCGGCTTTCTCCAGAGAAGAGAGAAGATGTGAAAAAAGCACTGGTTGAGGAGGCAACATCTTTGGAATCCACTGCTTCTTCTGCAGCTGAGATGAGCATTAGCCCTGAGAGTGATGAATCAGATGAGGAGTTTTTTGCATTTGAAAAGACAAAAAGTGTGGGTAAAGGCACAGAGGAAGAGATTCGGAGATTCCTTGATGATCCTGAAAAAAACATGAAATGTCTAAATTCTTATCCCTTGGTCAAGCAGCTCTTCATGAAGTTCAATACCACATTGCCTTTTAGTGCTCCCGTTGAACGTTTATTTAGTTATGGGGGAAATGTACTTACATCAGAATGTACTTACAGCAGAATGTCCGATGACCACATGGAACAAGTCCTCCTCCTTCGTTACAACAGAAGATTTTGCCCAAACTGAATGAACATTTTGAATGCACATTCAAATGCTGCCAAAAGACTAGCTGCAATATTTAACAGGATTAAACTTTGCAGTAATTTTGAATCCTATATACTTGTTTGATGTTGAGTAAAAATTCTAGTTTTATATTTGCAAAGACAATTTTAAACATAAATGTAACTTACTCTTGTTTTCTTAGATTATATCTTGTGTATTATATTTGCTTGAGATAAAAAATTGTATTCTCTATTTTCTTGTTGAAGAATCATTTTCCATTGTCTAAAAATATTTATTATATTGCTTGAAAAAAAATTGAATATCTATTCTCTATTTTCCTGTTGAACAAATCCATTGTCTAAAAACTATTTATTATATTTGCTTGAAAAAAAAAATCATTTTTATTCTCTATTTTCCTGTTGAAGAAACATTTCCATTGTTTAAAAAATATTTATTATATTTGCTTGGAGAAATGAATTTGTATTCTCTATTTTCCTGTTGAAGAAACATTTCCATTTTATTTTTTCCTTGTACATGTCAAGTTAAAAATAAAACAAAATATTCTGTAATACTATACTGTAGCCACTAGATGTCTGTATAGTCATTTAACATAAATATTAAATCAGGGCCGTGAACTTCTTAATAAATAAAAGTTTAAAAATAATATCGGTCATTGAAGTAATCCAAAAGTAATCAGTTACATTACTTTCATATTGTGGTACTTGGATTATGTTACTGAATACTTTTTTTATGAAGTAATTTGTAACTGTAAATGAATACATTTTTAAAGTAACCCTCCCAAGCCTGCTGCTTCTCTCCCAAGACCCCATGTTTCCTCCTGGATTCTCCCCGATTCTCCTGTGATCCTTCCCTGTGTTTCCCGGTTTGCACATCCTATCTGCATCCAAGCATATCTCTGCCAGATATCATCACACCATCATTCCTCTACATATCATATCCTGCATATGTCCGTTTCGTCTGATGCTCACCTGCCATTCTACTATTGACTCTGTGCACGAGAAAAATGCTAACTCCCGGCTTGAGGGCGGATGTTGGGTACTTCGGTTCCGGTTGCCGTTGTTTACATCAGTGGACCGGCTATCTAAAGCTTAGCTATCTAAATATATTTGTCTAAAACTATGTTCGTTTGTTCATTGTCAAGTCAATCAACACAGTTTTCACACATATTTGGGTGGAGCCAGGCGCTGCTGCATTGTGAAAAGTAAACGATATTTAAATCTGCTTTTTGTCACCGCACCCAAGCAGTCGCTTTACCGAGTGGAGCGTTGCGTATCCATGACAACTAGAAGGAAGTTTTTAGGCTACTAATTATTTATTATATTATACCCTTTAACCAGGAGAAGCCCCTGGGGTTAGAACCTATTTTGCAAGGGAGACCTTTTTGGAAATGACACACTGGTGAAGACGACAGACTGTGACATCACTCCCCCCTCCCGGTAGGCGTGGCCTCACGCCGTAACATCAATGGGGAGGGGGGGGTGGGCGCCCTGGAGGCTGTGGAGGGCGTGGTCAGGAGGGAGAAGCCCCCCCCCAGGGCGGAGCAGGATGAGGGCGAGGCCAGGGCGGTGCAGGCTGAGGGCGTGGCCAGGGCGGATCAGGCTGAGGGCGTGGCCAGGGCGGTGCAGGCTGAGGGCGTCCCCAGGGCGGAGCAGGCTGAGGGCGTCCCCAGAGCGGAGCAGGCTGAAGGGCGTCCCCAGGGCGGAGCAGGCTGAGGGCGTCCCCAGGGCGGAGCAGGCTGAGGGCGAGACCAGGGCGGAGCAGGCTGAGGGCGAGACCAGGGCGGAGCAGGCTGAGGGCGAGACCAGGGCGGAGCAGGCTGAGGGCGAGACCAGGGCGGAGCAGATGGAGGGAGGACCCCTGGTGGAGCCGAAGGAGACGGGGCTGACAACACCAGGGGGCCGACTGACAGGTGCGGAGCAGATGGGAGAGGAGACCAGGGTGAAGCTGAGGGACAGACGACATTGGGTGCTGAGGAGGGACCGAGGGACCATGGGGACACCGCAGGCTCTGGTGACTGAAGTGACGACACGGGCACAGAGGGACACGGTGAGGTCAGAGGGCGTGAGGGCTGACGGGTGACTGGAGGGGATGAGGAGTCCGACAGAACCGGGGGGGTGACATGACAGGGCGAAGCCAAGGGAAGGAAGTCCAAAGGTGAAGGGAGGATGACGAGGGAGCGCAGGGAATCCGGAGGGTCGAAGGAGCCTGGCCGAGGTGGTGGACTGAGGGGCCAAGGAGGAGCTGAGGGAGGTAGGAGCCACTGGGACCGGGGGCCGAGGAAGTGTCCATGTGGAGGAGTTGGGAGGCGAAAACCGGGGATCCCACGACCAGGCTGGGTCAGGGGAGCTGGCAGACGGAAGGGCTGACGGCTGCGTGACGGGAGGAGGTGGGAGAGGGAGGCTGGGTGGGATCCTGGTCTCGGGCTCTGGCTGGACGGTCTCGGGCTCTGGCTGGACGGGCTCTGGCTGGACGGTCTCGGGCTCTGGCTGGACGGTCTCTGGCGCTGGCTGGACGGTCTCGGGCGCTGGCTGGACGGTCTCTGGCGCGGGCTGGCCGGTCTCTGGCGCGGGCTGGACGGTCTCGGGTGCGGGCTGGACGGGACCAGCGAAGAAGAGAGCTCGGGCTCTGAGAGGCTGGACGGAACCAGCGGAGAGGGGATGATGGCAGGTGTGGTGATGATGGTGGGTGTGTGTGGTTGAGGTTGCACCAACGGTGAAGGCTGACCCACTCAACCACAACACATGGTCCAGGTATTCGGCGAAGGTTCCTGGAAACGCTGCTGCTGGGGCTTGCTGGTACAGATGATCGTCCAAACCCAGCCAAAAGACTGACTTTAGGACGTCATCTGACCAACTTACCCCAGCGGAGAGCTCCAGGAACCTGCCGACATACTCCTCAGATGAGCGTCCGTCTTGGAATACGTTGAGGGTGGTGAGAGCCGTGGTTAGGAGAAGCCCCATGCTGTCACTGTCAATGGTCGGTCAATCTGTCACGGGTGTGGGTGCAGGCAGAAGAACAGGCTGAGTCCAAGAAGCTCCAATACACAGATTTACTAATAACTAAATTCAAATACAGGCAGGAAGACAGGGTAACACCAGGTAACATTAAACATTGACCGACAAACACAGACTGAAGGAGGGAGAACTAAATATACAGAGGAATCAGGACTAAATGAGGTGAACACAGGTGGAAATGATAATGACATGACGAGGAACAGGTGGCTGATTGGGGAGTGAGTCCGGGAGAGGAACAAAAGGATCCGGGGAAGTGTGGTGCAGATGACGGGACACACTGGTGAAGACGACAGACTGTGACACAAACATGCTCATGTTCTAATTATAATCATATAGTCTTTGTATGCTAACTATGAAAGTTGGGGTGAAAGTTGTACAGCTAATACAAAAATAAATAAAACACCTCAAGTTTAATAGCAGATAATTCATTTATTTCGCTATTTAATAAGCGATTAAAGTAAGAGATTAAATAGTGCTAAATTCTGTTGTTTTTTAAATCAAGCGGAGCGCTCTTTTTTGCTGCTATCAGTTGCATGGTCTTTTGCGGCTCGCGCACCGTCTTCATTTGGACGCGCGCTTCATTCTATCACCGTTGCAGAGACTATTGTGTACAGGCCGCCGGATGGTGTTGCTAAGAACTTGCAAAGTATAATTATCAGACCGCTCCTTGCGGCCTCGAAACACTACCGGCCCACTGGGGAAAGTCCTGAATCTCCGGACTGCCACTGCGCTACTGACCGCCCAGATAGCAAACTGACATTGAATCAACGTGGAAATATGACATAGAAACAACTTTGATCTGACATTGTTTTGCTCATCGAATTAACGTTGAACCAACGTCAGACGCGTCATTCTTTTAAAACTAACGGAAAATCAACTTGAAATCAACGCGTTGTTTCAACGTTATGAAAGCAAACCAATTTTCGATTTTCATTTAGCTTTGAAGAATGCCGCGTCTGACGTTGGTTCAACGTTAATTCGATGAGCAAAATCAACGTTGTTTCAATGTCATGAGAGACGTCGTTTCCACGTTGATTCAATGTCAGTTTGCTGTCTGGGCGGCGGCCACATCATCATTTAAATTATTTAAACCCGGCTCTTTTTTAAAAAGTGGGTCATTGTGACTGACGTTCTCAACTTTATATATTACTTTCTCCCGCCCGCAACATTTGTTTCGTCCGACTCCTGCCCACAAAAAGCCTCCTGTAGCCTACCTCCAAATACTTTCAAGTTAGCCTGTGTCGCCACCATACACAACAGCATAATTCCTCCTGATAATTGTTATTAAGGCATTAACACACAAACCATTGTTACAACATAAAAGCAAGCAGCTCCTGCGTGCATGGTTTGGCATGACTGTGCGCTCCCTTAATAATTCCTAAAAAGCTGACAGTTCATCGCGATCTCACACATCTGTCATTATCAATTAAGCTTTCATATAGGCCTACACTTTGTTAGTTATAATTAGTGGATTTGCCAACATAAAGAATTCAGCACTGAACAAAAGGTCCGTTTTGAGCGGTGAGGGAAGTCTATCGTAAATTCTTCTGATTCGCACTCAAAAAAAAAAACACAATAATTGAGAATTTTTTTCCCACAAGCCATTTCAAGTAAATAGGTACAAGTCTGAAGTCTCGCCCTGTCAAGTCAAGTCAAGTCACAAGGAGCAATGTTCAATGTTTTCAATGTTCAATGTTGACAGCTATGGACTGGATACAGTAAAAGTTTAATATTTCAACTTGCTCTACTGATTATGTCACATTTATCGTTGCTCTGATTGGTTGTAGCGCTATCCAATTGCGTGCAGAGAGAATTTGAAAGACAACAGTTTTTCCTGCCAGATTGAGCAAATCACAAATCCAGATGATTGGAACCAAATACTGAGGAGGACTTTTACTTTTTTTACACCTCTGACAAAAATTGGCACCCTGCTACTGGTGCTCCCAAAAATCAATTTATTAAAATATACAACATTTCGAAGACCTGAAGGTCTTCATTAGTCAAAAAAAAGTTGAAATGTTGTATATTTTAATGATTTTTGGGAGCAGCAGTGAAAGTGTGCCGATTTTTAAAAAAATTATTTAGTGAAGTGCTTATATCTGATTGTGAACCTGCCTAAGGTTTCTGAATGTGCACATATTATTATCTTGTGTCAGATTTCATCACAGATTTTGATAACACACTGAATAGATACTATTACAAAAATAATGGATTTTATGTTACATAAGTTCGGTCATGTACGTTTTTTAATGTGGCATCTGTCAGTGTAATTATTTCAGCAACAAGGGTGTTTTGAAACTGTATATTGCATTTTTTTGCTATTAAATTAACTGATTGTTAAAAGAACTAAATACATATTGTGTTTCAGTGATTAAAATAGGTTCTAATTACATATTGCAATAATCTTGTGCTTGAAACAATTATTATGTGGACTGAAAATAAAAGCATGGGATCAGGTTTTGAAACAATTACTAGCTGTGTTTGGTTTTTTGGTTACAATTTGGATTTTTGTACATGTGTTTTGAAAATGCACGCCTTACTTGTGAAAATAGTACAAAAGGTAATAAATAAAATATGTATTCATCAGCCTATACCACTGTATCAAGGTGAAACAAGATATTAAATGATAAAAATTAGGGTACATCACATACATACTGTACATACAACTGAAATAATGTAAAGAACAAAGTAAAATAAAACCTTCCCCTTCTTACCCTCCTCCATCACACTGTTTAAGTTTGAGGAATTTGCAGCAGGCGTTTTACCATCTGCACTGTACCGCATTGAGTCTACATGAGAAAGAAAAGAGAAATCTACTAGAATTTTCAGTGTTTGGAAAAGGATAGGATAGGATAGGATATGATAGGATTAGCCTTTATTGTCTCCTAATGGAGAAATTCATCTTTGGCCTTCGGGACACAGATGTAACACAGTATACATTATACATAACACATAACACACAAAACATGAATTACATAAATACAAATTATATTAATGTTAAAAATTAATGTCACACCCGACATGATTAACCTAATTAATGTCACACTTAAATTCTAACCCACACACCCTAGTTGATCGTTCAGTATTTTAATAGAGAGCGGTACAAATGAAAATTTAAACCTATTTAATCTGCAGTTTGGTAACCTGTACCTTCTGCCTGAGGGCATCATCTCATACTCACTGCATAGGACATGATTCGGATCGTTAATGATTTTAAAACTATGTTTCTTTACCGCCGCCACAAAAAGCTCATTAAGAGTAGTCGATTGCACTTGCCCGATTATTTTCCTTGCCCTTTTAATCAATGTTTGGAGTGATGATTTTAATTTAACTGACAGGTTACCAAACCAAACTACCATACCATATCGAACAATAGACTCAATAGCTGCCTTTAAAACAGTAGCATAATATCCTTGTCAACTCCATGCACTCTTAATCTTCTTAGAAAGTGAAAACGCTGACATATTTTTGAGGAAACATATTCCACTTGATGAGACCATTGTAACGCTTTATCTAATTGAATTCCTAAATATTTATACGATGTTACTTGTTCAATCGGAACTCCTTCAATTAGAATAGGGCTTAGGTCACCTATAGACCTAGGGTCAAAAATCATTTCCTTGGTTTTATTAATATTAAGGAACAAGTTATGCTTATTGCACCACTTCACCATCTCCTCTATCTCCTTTGTATACATACCAATATCTGAATTTTTGTAAAGTAAACTAAGGATGGCCGTATCATCTGAAAATTTAAAAATAAAATTATTCCTCTCATCATTATTTCTGCACTCATTTGTATATAATATAAAAAGTAAGGGCGAACTTACACAGCCTTGCGGGGCACCTGTACTTATGTTAATCATATCAGGAAAAGCTATACTTTTAAATGTAATGCATTACAATATTGCTTTACTTCATAAAAAAGTAACTAAAAAAAGTAACGTTAACTAAATTAACGTGTTAGTGTAACAGGTACATGAAGTTTCCTGTTTCCTGAATACAAATGTTTATAAGAATTTACCTAACCTACCAAGGACACAGGTATTTTTATAACCGGGACTTTTTTTTTATGCGGTTCGGCCGTTCGTCCACATGGAAACGTAGTGTCAGTACACTGAAACCAAACATTTCTGAAAACCCCTGCCAGGGTGAGGATTTTCAGAAACGCCGGTTACAGTGTTGTCGTGTAGACAGTAAAACCATGTTTTTTGCCTTGCGACGTCAGAGCGTGCGCCCGCGCTCTGCCGTTATCAGCCTACCGGAACCTGTAATAACTTTTGCTAGGCTTCTGATTGGCCAACATGGCTTTATGGTTAGGGTTATATCGCCGCCTGCTTGTGTGGCATGCTCTTGACATTGCCTGATAATGTGTTTTTGCGTTTTCATGTGGAAAGGATCTTTTTTTAAAATGCAGGAGGAAAAACGTCTCTGGTTACGTATGTAACCCTAGTTCCCTGAAGGGAACGAGACGCTGCGTGTAAACGCCGTGGGAACGCCTCTGCGTGACGAGTCATGAAGCACGTATGAAATCTGTCCAATGGCGAGACGGAACGTCATAGGCGGGGTGACGTATCGACCAGGAAACTATAAAGCATCCCCGAAACACAAGCGCAACAGCTTCTGATAGGACTGAAGCAAGCGCTCACGGGCATGCTGGGAGTATGGCATAGACACGCAGCGTCTCGTTCCCTTCAGGGAACTAGGGTTACATACGTAACCAGAGACGTTCCCATTCAGGGAACTTCGAGCTGCGTGTAAACGCCGTGGGAACGCTAATACCAACGCCGCCATGCGAGCAGGTGTCCGTTGTATGAAATCAGGCACATATTTAGACGAAAGCACCTGCGCCCCTGGAGCGGAGCTACCATACCCCTGGTTGAGTGAGCCCAGACAGCCAAAGGAGAAGGCTGACCGGCGGACTCATATGCAAATGAGATGGCCTCGACCACTCACTTACTCAACCTCTGCTCAGATGCGGGACAACCTTTCTTCGGAGGTCCAAAACAAACAGATAACTGTTCAGGCTTTCTCCACAGGGCAGCTCTGTGGACATAAGCATCTAGAGCCCTCAGAGGGCAGAGCAGATTAGTTTCTCTTGGTCTGACCTCACAATACCACGAAGAAAAAGAATTACCAATGGGTATCTCCCGTGAAAAGCTCCACTCAAAGGGACGTGGTAAGCAGATAGGCCACCACATACACCTTTAGTGTGGAGTGGGATAACCCTGTGGAGAAATGCTCCAAAGGAATTCCAGCACCGCCACACTGGGCAGTTAACTGGGTCCAACTGGTGTTCTCCCCACCAAGAGGTGAAACATTGCCACCTCAAGGCATATAATCTCCTCGTGGACGGAGCTCTGGATTGGAGGATGGTCTCCACGACCTCAGTCGAGAGACCCGATTCTATGAGCTGGGCCCCCTCAGAGGCCAAGCCACAACCTCCATAGATCTGGGCGGGGGTGAAGTATCGACCCGCATCCATACTCGGGCCGGCCAACGCGGGGCTACTAACAGTAGAAAGACCCCGACTCGGTGAACCCTCTCCAGAACTCCTGGGAGCAGAGCAATCGGGGGAAATGCGTACAGGGGTGACCTCGGCCACTCCTGTACCATCGCATCCAACCCCAGAGGGGCTGGTGGATACAGAGAAACCACAGCATGCAGTGTCTCAGTCCCTGGATTCAAATAGGCCTACCTCGGTATGACCGAAATGACTCCATAGGAGCTCCACCACCTCGGGGTGGAGTCTCCACTCCCCGGGCCTCGGCCCCTGCCTCGACAGGATGTCTGCTCCCCGATTTAAATATCCTGGGATATAAAATCGCCAAAGAAGAAGCTTCCCCTGGGCCCACAGAAGGATCTGGCGCTAGCCTGAATAATGGACATGAGCGCAGACCCCCTTGATGGTCTATAAAAAGACCCCCGATGTGCTGTCTGACCGGACAAGAACATGGTGACCCCTCAGGTCTGGGAGAAAGTCCACAGACCCCGGGCTGAGCGACCACTCATGATCGCCCCCAGCCCGTGAGGGAGGCGTATATCGTTAGCTTCTTTGGAACAATGAAGTAACGGCTGTAATACCCCAACTCTCTGTCGGGGGGAAGAACTCGTTCTATCGCCCCCTTCAGTAACAGAGCTTTCACCTCTTGTTCCATGACCAGAGCCTGCTCGGGGATACCACTGTAGGCAAAATCCCCCGAAAACGAGGCGGACGTGACCTGAACTGGATCGCGTACCCGCGTTCGATAGTCTGCAGGACCCATCGAGATATATTTGGAAGACTTTCCCATTCTGCCAGAAATTCCACTAAGGGTACCAGTCTCTCGAGACTGGCCTCTGGAGTAATTATAGAGACAGAAACAGTGCCCTGTGACCGCGCACAGGCAGGGTTTAACGACTGTTCTGTATCGCTCCTCGGAGCAAACGAGCTTCCCTCGGGAAACCACTCGCTAGGACCGTCTGCGCCCACCCTCACAGGCAGGTTCAGCAGAACGGGTCCCTGCAGACCCCCCTGGTGGTTTATGTAAGAGACCACAGACATGTTGTCTGACCGGACAAGAACATGATGATCTCTGAGGTCTGGGAGAAAGTGTTTCAGAGCCTGAAACGCCGCCATCATCTCTAGACAATTTATATGCCATCGGAGATGATGGTCTTGCCACAACCCGCGGGCCGAGCGACCACTCATGATCGCTCCCCAGCCCGTGAGAGAGGCATCCGTCGTCACCGTTACCCGGTGACACGGGGCTCCCAGCGCAGGTCCCAGGGACAGGAACCAAGGTTCTTTCCACATAGCCAGGGCACGGAGACCACGTCGCGTGACCTTGATCTTGCGGAGCGGCTTTCCCCTCGGGGAGAACCCCTTGGTCTTGAGCCACCACTGTAGTGGTCTCATGTACAGCAGGCCGCACGGTAACACGTTGGATGCTGCTGCCATCAGACCCAGAATTCTCTGGAATTCCTTTACAGTGAGTGACTGGCCTAGCTTCACTTGCTTGACAGTCGAGATAATCGAGGCTATACAAGCCGGCGACAGACGTGCCTGCATCGTCGTCGAATCCCATACCACGCCTAGAAAAGTGGTCCGCTGAACTGGCGAAAGCACACTCTTCTTAGCGTTGAGTCTCAACCCCAACCTTCTGATATGGGCGAGGACGGCATCTCGATGCCGAATCGCCTGATGCTCCGATTGAGCCAGAATCAACCAATCGTCGATGTAATTTAAAATGCGAATGCCCTGGAGACGCAGCGGGCCAAGGCCGCGTCCATGCATTTCGTGAAGGTTCGAGGAGATAACGCTAGGCCGAATGGAAGGACCCGATATTGGTACGCTTCGCCCCAAAAAGCGAACCTCAGGAACTTCCGATGTTGCGGAAGGATGGAGATATGGAAGTACGCGTCTTTTTTTAGGTCTATCGTGACAAACCAGTCCTCGGACCTGATCTGTGACACGATCTGCTTGAGAGTCAGCATTTAGAACTTGAGCTTCCCTACTGACCGATTTAAGAGGCGCAGGTCTAAAATCGGACGCAGCCGCCCATCCTTCTTTGGAACAATGAAGTACCGGCTGTAATACCCCAGCTCTCTGTCGGGAGGAAGAACTCGTTCTATCGCCCCCTTCAGTAGCAGAGCTTTCACTTCTTGTTCCATAACCAGAGCCTGCTCGGGGGTCACCACTGTGGGCAAAACCCCCCGGAAACGAGGTGGACGCGACCTGAACTGGATCGCGTACCCGCGTTCGATAGTCTGCAGGACCCAACGAGATATATTTGGAAGACTTCCCCATTCTACCAGAAATTCTACTAAGGGTACCAGTCTCTCGAGACTGGCCTCTGGAGTAGTTTTTAAAAACAGAAACAGCGCCCTGTGACCGCGCACAGGCAGGGTTTAACGACCGTTCTGTATCGCTCCTCGGAGCAAACGAGCGTCCCTCGGGAAATCGCTCGCTGGGACCGTCTGCACCCCCCATTACAGGCAGGGTTGGCAGAACGAACCCCTGAGGGCACCGAGAGAGAGCGGGCGCCGGATTCAGCGGCGAACACCTCTGTCTCACGGTGGGGACCACCCTCAGTAGCCTGACACCAGTGGCGTCAGGACTTCTTCGACGAAGCCTTCCTGGCGACAATAACCGTCCTCAGATCGGTTCTATCCCGGGAAGACCTCGCCTGAGAACGCCGCGTCTCAGCCCAGTTTTGCTGGGGAGGAGCCCGAGACGCGACGCTCTCTCGACGGGCGGGGCTGCTCTCGCCCAGCAGCCCCCGAAGGATGAGTACGGAGGGGGAGACATTTCTGGAGCGCCGCTGCCTGTTTTTTTCCCGGTCGACAGCGGCGCATCCAGGAGAAACGCTTTATCTTTCTCCTTCATATTAGCCAGATTTAGCCACAGATGCCTCTCCGTGGCCACCAGGGCTGCCATAGAGCGGCCGACTGATCTGGCCGTCTCCTTGGTGGCACGGAGAGAAATATCTGCCGCCTGACGCAGTATCTCATTAATCACGTCAGTGCCGACGACCTCCCCCTCACTCATATCTCCTAGACCCAGCAATATTAGCATACATAGAGGTCTGGTGTGTCAAAATTCTAGCTGACACTGGTTTGTTCCACGATCTACACACCTCGGTGTGTAGATCGGGGAAGAAGGGCAAACACCGGCATGGAGGTAGTGAGTGTGATATTAAAAATCTCTCATCCATTTTACTCTCTCGACTCTTGTTTCTCAACTGGCCATTCAATGGTTAATTTTTCCACAGCCCGAGTCAAAAACCTCCATTTTTTTTTTTCCTTTTATTTTTACTACATTCGCGGGAGACTGGGATGGCAAACGAGCTTCCCTCGCTCTCCACTGAGTCCATAGACTCTGCATCCACACTTTCAACATCCAGCTCCTCAGAACTGGATAATTGAAGTGATGGCGCCTCAGCCCGGGCAGGAAAAACCGCAACGCGGACTCCCGCAGCGAGAACTGAGGCACTGGATCTACCAGGTAAGGGCAGAGAAAGGGCGGGGCCCGTCTCAATCCCCGCTGATAGATCCATCTGCGATCCCCACGACGCAAGCCTTCGCTGTGCCTCGGCAGCAGCGGGACCCGAGCCGCGGGGAGCGCGCACCGAACCACTCTCCTCGAAGAGTGCCCGGCTGGAGCGAAGTGTCTTCATGGGCAGACACTCACAGTGCACAGCCGGCCCCCTCGAGAGCCGACTGAGCATGCTGCACTCCCAAGCAAACAACACACAGATCGTGTGTATCCCCACCCGTGATGAAGCGAGGGCAGGGATGAACACACTTTCTGCTGTTGTTTGCTCGCCATATCAATATATATAAATATACAATATTAGACAGACAGACAAAATTCATACACAGAGCGCTTGTGAAGACTCAGAAGCTGTTGCGCTTGTGTTTCGGGGATGCTTTATAGTTTCCTGGTCGATACGTCACCCCGCCTATGACGTTCCGTCTCGCCATTGGACAGATTTCATACGTGCTTCATGACTCGTCACGCAGAGGCGTTCCCACGGCGTTTACACGCAGCTCGAAGTTCCCTGAATGGGAACTCTGGTTTAAAAAATACCTGTGTCCATGTGCACAATAATAATAATAATAATAATAATAATAATTTGTTACATTTATATAGTGCTTTTTCTGGGACCTCAATGTGCTTCACATATGGAAGGGGGGAATCTCCTCAACTACCACCAATGTGCAGCATCCACCTGGATGATGCGACGGCAGCCATATTGCGCCAGAACGCCCACCACACACCAGCTTATTGGTGGTGAAAAGATGAAGCCAATTAGTATATAGATGATGAAGCCAATTAGTATATAGGGATGATTAGGAGGCCATGATGGACAGTGGCCAAGGGGCAAATTTGGTCAGGATGCCGGGGTTACACCCCTACTCTTTTTCAAGGCCTAAGACATCAGGCCTTGAAAAAGGCCTAAAAACTAAGATGGGTGTGTCAGATAAGAGATTTCAAAAATGTCAGTGTTAGGGGTGTTCCTAGACCAGGGTTGGGAAGCACTGCTGTAGATTTTATTGTGTCGAATAAATCATGTGACTGGATTTGAAACATGAACAACTTTAGCGTTAACATCTTGAACTTGTATGTCCTCAGAGTACAGTTCAAACAACACAGATCTAGAATCGGATGCATACCTATGTCCTTTTTTGTGAAACAGAAAATCGCAGCTGTACAAGGTCGATTTTCTTGAAGGGGAACATTTTAATGGCCCTTCTGCTTAAAAGATACTGTAGTTCCCATTTTAGTAGTGGAATGTGGAGGCAAATTCGAGGTGTTCAGGAGAAATACTTTTTTTCCTTGATGCCCATAAGCTTAAGCCACAGATGTCTCTCCATAGCAACAATAGAAGCCATTGATCGGCTAATGATGGCGATATCTATGGCTTGAAGGAGTTCTTTGACCATCCCATCCCATACTTTATCACTACAATGGCCAAATAATTTGTGGTTGCTGGGTTGAAAGTTCTTAATGAATATGGGTTCTTCCATGATCTCGACACCTCAGTGAAATCCAGAAAGAAGGTGTGATAGAAGTGTGCACTTCTATCACAATGTGCAGAAACATCAACATATTTCATATATTAAACATTTAACTCATCAAAGCCAGGTGCTTAAGCATTTAACTCATCAGGGCTAAATGCAGCCAGTAAATCAACCAGACAAGATGTAGCACTGTCTGGATGATAGACCAAATATGCTGTATTTAACCAAATCAGCATCTAACTGAAAGTTAGAAAATTAATCAATATCTATCATACAAACAAAAAGAGATCACAAGTGAGCTTCCGGTTTACATGAGATCTTCCCGTGCAATATAATCAGTTTGCATGCAGTCGAAAGAGAGAGGAAAAGTGTGGAACCTCCATCTACTCAATGTTTCTTCCAATTTTATTTAGTTGCGGACCTATAAAGGTCACTTCCTGTTGCCAGCAGGTGGCGCTATGACTGTGGGTGAATGCCGGCATGTAGATTTGTTCAGGGTGGGATTCTTGTCAAATGTGAACAATTTGGTGCAGATCTGGGCATTTACAGCCAAGTTACTACAACTTCCTGTTTCATGGCGAATCATCGACGCCATGGACACACCCATCGACGAAAACGCGCAGATAGCACAACTTTACATCGTCAATGCTTTTAGAAGGCACAGCGGAAATTTGAAGTCGATCCGACTAAATCCCTAGGAGGAGTTCGTTAAAGTACGGAGTGTGTAAATCGTCCCAAAATGGCTGCCAAATTCAAAATGGCGGACTTCCTGTTGAGTTTAGGTCATCGCTCCAAGACACTTTTTTGTGGGTCTGGACATGCTAGATGTACCACAGAAATTTCGTACATGTCGGTCAAACATGCGGCGGGGGCTGCTTCGTTAAAGGTCACTTCCTGTTGCCAGCAGCTGGCGCTGTGACTCTGGGTGAATGTCGGCATGTGGATTTGTTCAGGGCGAGACTCTTGTCAAATGTGTAAAATTTCGTGCAGATCTGGGCATTTACAGGCAAGTTACAACAACTTGGACACGCTGATCGACAAAAACGCGCAGATAGCACAACTTTACATCGTCAATGCCTTTAGAAGGCACAGCAGAAATTTGAAGTCGATCCGACTAAATCCCTAGGAGGAGTTCGTTAAAGTACGGAGTGTGTAAATCGTCCAAAAATGGCCGCCAAATTCAAAATGGCCAACTTCCTGTCGAGTTTGGGTTATGGGTTCTTGAGGCTTTTTTGTGCGTCTTGATATGATACACGTCCCCACCAAATTTCGTGCATGTAGGTTGAACGTGGTCGAAGGGCTAATTTTTTCCAATTTTCTAGGTGGCGCTAGCGAGCCATTTTGCCACGCCCATCTGCGACCCACAAAATTTGAAATTTTTCACCAGTCCTGACATGCGTGCCAAATTCGGTGAGTTTTTAAGCATGCTGCGGCCCCGAAAATGGCGCTTACTTGCAGAAAAAAATAAAAAATAACCCTAACAGTTTCAATAGGGTCCTTGCACTGTTAGTGCTCGGGCCCTAATAACCCTAACAGTTTCAATAGGGTCCTCGCACTGTTAGTGCTCGGGCCCTAAAAATAACCCTAACAGTTTCAAGAGGGTCCTCGCACTGTTAGTGCTCGGGCCCTAATAACCCTAACAGTTTCAAGAGGGTCCTCGCACTGTTAGTGCTCGGGCCCTAAAAATAACCCTAACAGTTTCAATAGGGTCCTCGCACTGTTAATGCTCGGGCCCTAAAAATAACCCTAACAGTTTCAAGAGGGTCCTCGGACTGTTAGTGCTCGGGCCCTAATTAATCTCTCATGGGATTCATCCACATTTGATTCAGCACTCCAAAGAGACTGGAGTCACATTCCATTGACACCGGATTGCCAAACCTTCCCCCTCAGAAGAATTTTTATGGCCCTGCTGGCACCAACAGAATGCCACAGGAAGGGCAATGATCCTGGACAAAGATGTAAAACAGATCTTCCCCCACTCTTCGAACACACAGTGACCTCACTGTTGAGATCTGAGATCTCATACATAAAATCATATAAACTCACCCCAGAACAATTACTGATGGACTTACACATTTAATTCTATGTTTGCTACTGTTTCTGCAATTCATGTGTTGCGTTTGTTATGCTTAGATCACATAATAATCATGTAATTGTTGTTAACTATTAACTCCTGTAATTGTTATACAACTATTAGAAGTGTGAATGCCTCGTGTTTACTATCAAAAGAATCGTACGCTCTTAATTCAAAAGATGGCTTGATTGAAATCTGTGTAAATTGTTTTGTATGATTATAATAATCTATAATGTTTAAACTGTGGTCTCTTGTTTCTCTGCTAAGTGCTGGGAACCAATCAGATCACAGATCACGATAAGTAGGAACCAGATCCACCTCCTAAAATTATGCCATTTTCTCGTTGGTCAGAATTTTCACCGGGAGGTTGGACTAACTTTTAAGTTAAAGATCCGAACAAAGGAGCAAGATCTCAGTCAGTTCAGTTCATGTTCAGTTTTTGTAATCGTTAAGTTCGAAAATGACCTTGTCACATGGCTGGGCCTTGGATACTGCTAGGAACACCTTTATTATTCCTGACTCAGCTCTTGCCAGTACTCCTGGTTTAATTTTACTTTCGATATAATGGCTAACTTGAAAGATATCTATAAAAGTCACAAAGTTAAGCCCAAATTTCTCCTTTAGTGAATCAAAGTTTTGGATTTTACTTTGGTTGAAAAGAGTGCGATAACTTGAGATTTCTAATTTAGCCCAAATATGAAATCGCTTGTCTGTTCTTTTTGGGATGAAATCAGAATCAAAGGCACACCATCTTATTATTCTCAATGCTTCAGTCAAAACCCCCATTTTCATTGTCAGATGCCACATTTTAAATGATACCTTGATCCATGGATTTGTTTTCTTATTCATTCTAGTTCTTAGCTTGTTGTCTGCAATGAGGGCATATTCATACACAGATCGCTCCTAAACTATTTGCTTATTCTAGCCTAAATAAAATCAGATGTCCAGTACATTTAATCAATCCAAATTAGTGCACACATTAGCAGTGAGTAGTGAAGACGCACACACAGCATGGACGCACACCAAGCAGTGGGCAGCCATTTGCTGCGGCGCCCAGGGAAAAATTGGTGGTTAGGTGCCTTCCTCAAGGGGACCTCAGTCATGGATACGGAGAGTGGAAGAGATTGCTGTTCATTCTTTCACCCACCTAAATTTTTCCTGCTGTTATTGAGAATCGATCCGGCAACTGAACAATTTGACAAATCACAAACTTTTCACACATTCAAACAAACGGCTTCTTAAAGACAAAGAAGCTGGAGATTTCAAGGACACATTGGTGCCCATTTATGGAATTGATGACACGGGGGAGCTAAGGGGAGCTCGGCTCCCCTGAAAAGGACCTGGGCTCCCCTGAAAGCCTACTTTGAGACATTTAGGGGGAGCTCTAAAACACTGTCCATTTTTTGTGTCGCATATAGATTTGATTTTCTGTACATTAAGGTTCCTGAAATAAATGATGATATTAAAAATGTGTCAGTGTTTATTCGCTCATCATTACATTACTATTTCCGAACATTTGTCTCCACTAATAAATCCAATGGGCGAGGTTCAGCGAAGTCTGTAGCGAGAGAGCGGAGAAGGAGCCGAGCGGTGAATAAGGCTATGTTTACACGGAAACGATTCTGAAGAGAAAACGCAAAAGTGGCGTTGCGTTATCACTTTTTATTCTGCATTTAGACGAGCATTTTGGGTGTGAAATCCGCATGCAGATGGTGACGCAAAAGTCTGTGAAATTCAATGTAGTATGCACTACAGGCGGCTAAGAGTGCATACTACAACAACACCAAGCCCGCGTGCCTGCGTACAACCTTCACTGTCAAGCAGACTTTTGCAATTTTATCCTTTACACGGGAACACAGCGGTGGAGCATTTTATTTATTTATTTATTATTTAACAGTCAGACATACATACAAACAAACCAACATAGTGCAGTAGTGAGCAATCTTGTAAATCTATAATTCCAGCAGTGACAAGAGTGATTTAAGTGTTTGATCTAAGTGTTTATGTGAGCGGGTGTGAGTGTGGGTATGTGTATGTGTGTGTATGCGTAAACAAAGTAACCATTTATTATTTATTACCATTGTCATTACAATCACCATCCCACTCCCCACTACCATCATACTGCCCATATTGTGTTGCTAGATTTTTATTTCCATCCTTCCTCCTATGTAACAATTGCCATTGTCAATCCTGTATAAAATAAAATGATAGAATAAGATAATATAATATATCATGGTATATAATATAAGATAATATAATATACAGTAAGATAACCTTCCCCACATCTCATCAGTCCCTATCTTTTCCTATTTTTTATGTGCAATGTCTAAGGTGCATTAAAATAGGGAGTACAGTGCGAGAGTGTCTCAAATTGGGACAGAGATGCTGTCCCGTTGAAACCACTTCTCGCCTGTCTTGCCTGCCTTGGTATTTGTGAGGTTTTTCCATATATACTTATTCCTTCCTTCCTTCCTTCCTTTTTTTTTTTTTTTTTTTTTTCCTATTCTATGTTGTGGTGCATTAAAAACCCATGAAGAGATAAGGGGGAAGTTATTGCATTAGTGATGACAATGACACTTAATTCTAATACAGCATTGACAATGGCAATATTGATGATAATAATAATAATAATTATAATAATGTTAATAATAAATGACAATGAGGATGGCAGTGGTGATCACAACGGTGAGAGCAAAAGACAGCAACAACAGCAATTACAACAATGAAACAACAAAAAATAAATAAAAGTGAAAATAGTAATCATAACAGTAACAGTAAAGATAGTAATAACAATGATGACAGAGACAAGTTCAAACAACTAAAATTAATATTCGTGGGTTGATTAAGAAGGTGGGAGGAGTCGGAGTTAAGAACAGAGAAAGGATTCATAACTGTAAGAGGTCAGAAATTGTTGGATGGTAGAGGTCAGTTTCAGATGTGCAATTATGAGGGGTAGATGCGAGCTCCATTGCAATGAAGTCTGTTATAAGATTTTTCCAAATGTTAAAGGAGAACTCCGGCGAACAATGAACCTTCAGTCTAATAAAACATCGGTACCTAGTCAATCGTTATCTGATATTTGTTTTCATGATAATCGAATGTAAAGAGTTTTATCTCTAAAAACTGTTTAGCGTATAATGCTAGTAATGGGGGCATTGACTAAGTAAAAAGAAATCGCTACTTTATACCACTAACAAGGCTCAAAATAGCCCCACACTAACACAGAAACGTACTGAGGCTCCATACATGCAAAACGAAGCATTGAGAACTTTGTAAGTGTACAGACCATTTAATAAGAAGAAACTTTATGAAGACAGTTCACTTCGTGTATACAGACAGGAGCCATTTTAAAAAATAGTCTTGATAAGTCGATCCCCGAACGCGGTTCATACAGTTCAGAAGTTCACTGAACTTCATACAGCTCAGATCACTCAGCACGTCGTTCGGGGATCGACTTATCGAGAAGTCTTCATAAAGTATCTTCTTATTAAACGGTCTGTACACTTGCAAAGTTCTCAATGCTTCGTTTTGCATGTATGGAGCCTCATTATGTTACTGCGTTAGTGTGCGGCTATTTTGAGCCTTATTAGTGGTATAAACTAGCGATTTCTTTTACTTAGTCAATGCCCCCAGTACTAGCATTATACGCTAAACAGTTTTTAGAGATAAAACTCTTTACAATCGATTATCATGAAAACAAATCTCAGAGAACGGTTGACTATGTACCGATGTTTTATTAGACCAAAGGTTCATTGTTCGCCGGAGTTCTTCTTTAAGGCCTGTTCACACCGGGACGAATTTCGCGCCTATTCGTGCGAATTATTCGTCTACGTTTAACGCCTCGTGACTAAACAATGGGCGCCAATGTGAGTGTTCACACCGACGCGAAAAACGGCACGCGTAAAAGCGTCATTTTTTAAAAAAACGCCTCGGGTTCGTTTTTTTGGTTTGACGCGCCGCGTCAAAACCTATCTGACCAACGAGATTGACGGGTTTGCTCACGTGTCTGGTACTTCTGAAGTTACAGTAAAACGAATCGGTTACCTAACGTAACCTCGGTTCTCTCTAGATGAGGGAACGAGAATTGCGTGAGCTAGCTTACGCTACGGGAAAGATTCATCTTTGCTGAGAAGTTGAAGCCAAAAAATTATTCCATAATTTTGTAATCATTGTCAACGCAGTATCTCTGAGGCAGACCATGAGCGGGGCTAGCTAGCAGCTCATTGGTTCGCTCAGAGAGAATGCACGAACCTATGGGAGAGCGGCGCTGAGCCCGCGGCCAATGAGCGGACGGCGCTCGCTCATTGCGTCAGAGCCCGCCGAAAGGGGCGTGGCTACAGTGTATAAAACTGGCTCTCCCAGGCTCGGTAGTTGATTTCTTTCAGCATGAAGCGAAACACTGATGGCGCAAGCACGGCCGGGAACGCAATACTCGTTCCCTCATCTAGAGAGAACCGAGGTTACGTTAGGTAACCGATTCGTTCTCTTACGAGAGGTTCTCTCGTATTGCGTAAGCAAGCTTACGCTACGGGAACATCTGGTCAATGCCGTGCGCGCTATGTAACCACTAAGCATCCCGGGGGAAAAACACCGGGGGAATCTTAAGGTGGAAGAAGACAATAAGGCGGCCAGCATAGCGGCCGTTATCATCTAATGCAAAACGCCCTTTAGGCGGCCGGCATAGCGGGCCGTGAACGTATACGCATAAGCACATAGGGGGAAGCACAAGGGGCGAACCGGTTGTGATAGAACTCTCAATAGTGCAGCTTCTTATAGGAGAGCTGTATAGTACTAGACCGCCAGTAATTTAGCCTGTAAGGCGGGAACTTCCAAGTTATAGAATCTGATAAAAGTGGAGGGGGAAGCCCATCCCGCAGCCACACAAATGTCGTGAATGGAAATTCCGCAGGACCATGCCCACGATGAGGCCATGCCTCTGGTGGAATGAGCCCTGACGCCCAGCGGGCAAGGCAGGTCTTTTGAGGCGTAAGCAGAAGCAATAGCATCCACTATCCACCTAGACAGTGTCTGTTTAGAGGCGGCTAGACCCTTGGTGCGGCCGCCGAACGACACAAACAGCTGCTCCGAGCGTCTGAACGCAGCAGCGCGTGTAGTGTACACTCTCAGAGCCCGGACCGGGCAGAGGCGATCAGTGTCACGTTCACTATCGGATGCAGGCAGCGCCGATAGAGAGATCACTTGCGCCCTGAAGGGGGTACCAATCGCTTTTGGAACATAACCGTGTCTAGGTTTCAGAATGACAATGGAGTCCAAACTCCAAACTCAAACTCAAGGCACGCGGCGCTAGAAGACAACGCGTGAATGTCCCCCACGCGTTTTACTGAGGCGAGGGCAGTCAGAAAAACGTTTTTTAGCGAGAGGTATTTTAGCTCCACGGACTCGAGTGGTTCAAACGGTGGGGCTTTCAAAGCTTCTAGAACTATAGAAAGATCCCAGAATGGCAACGTGGGGGGGCGAGGGGGGTTCATCCTTCTGGCTCCCCTGAGGAAGCGGATGATTAGCTCGTCTTTGCCCAACAACTGGGTGCGCCGGGGTTCAGCGAACGCCGCGGCGGCTGCCACGTAAACCTTTAGAGTGGATGGGGACCTGCCCTTATCCAACATCTCCTGAAGGAACACGAGCAAAGACGAAACCTCGCACGTCCGTGGGTCCAAGTTTTTGTCGGTGCACCATCTGGAGAACACAGACCATTTTGCAGCATAGAGCTTTCTAGTAGATTCCTCTCTGGCATGTTTGATCGTGTTCAGAACTCCTTCTGGCAAATCGACGAGTAGACGTTGGTCACCCATGCATGAAGCGCCCAGCGCTGTGGATGGGGATGCCAGATCGAGCCGCGAGCTTGAGTGAGGAGATCTGCTCTGATTGGAATGGGCCACGGGGCTGTCCGTGACAGCTGCGTGAGCTCCGGGAACCAAATCTGATTCTCCCAGCGTGGGGCTATGAGGAGCACCGAGTGGCGTGTGTCCCTGATTCTCTGAATGACCTGCGGTACCAGAGAAATCGGGGGAAAAGCATAGAGCGGGCGGCGGGGCCAATCCTGGGCTAACGCGTCCTCGCTCTTTGAAAAGAATATCGGGCAGTGAGCGTTCTCTTCTGACGCGAAAAGATCTATCTCTGCTCTGCCGAATAGGCGCCACAATGTTTGGACTGTTTGAGTATGCAGGGACCATTCTCCGGGGGAGACCAGGTTCCTGGACAGCATGTCTGGACCGTCGTTCAGATGGCCCGGTACGTGCGTCGCTCTGAGCGAGAGCAGGTGACTCTGGGACCACAATAGGATGCGGCGCGTCAGATGAAAGAGATTCTTGGATCTGAACCCGCCCTGACGGTTGATGTAGGACACCACGGCCATATTGTCTGAGCGAATCAGGACGTGGTGACCGTGTATGCGCGGGAGGAAAAACAGCAGCGCGTTCTCGACCACGATCATTTCCAGACAGTTTATGTGTAGGGAACACTCCTGGCTCGACCACTAGCCGGCGGCCGGTGAGCCCTCGCAGACCGCACCCCAACCCGTGTTGGATGCGTCGGTCGAGATGACTTTTCGGCGAGAAAAGGTTCCCATGGTAACGCCCCTCTGAAACCAATCGGTTACTGACCATGGTTGCAGTGCAGTGATACATGTCTGTGTAACCTTGATAATCTGGCGGCCCGTAGTCCACTCGCGGTGGGATACGCGGCTCTTTAACCAGAGTTGAAGGGGGCGCATGTGCAGGAGACCTAGCTGTAGCACAGCGGAGGCTGAGGCCATATAACCCAGCATCCTCTGAAAAGACTTCAGGGATGTGTGGGTACCCATCCGAAAAGAGGCGGCTAGACGCTGAACACGGCGCGCGCGCTGTGTGGATAAGCGAGCCCTCATCGTGATCGAGTTCAAATCTATTCCAAGGAATGAAATAGTTTGACTGGGCTGGAGAGAGCTCTTTGTCCAGTTGACAGAGATTCCCAGCGCTTTCAGATGGTTGAGGAGAACTGCGCGGTGCGACAGAAGCTCCATCTGGGATTGTGCTAGAATCAGCCAGTCGTCCAGATAGTTTAAAATGCGCAGCCCCTGACTCCGCAGGGGGGCGAGCGCTGTATCCATGCACTTCGTGAACGTACGGGGTGCTAAGGATAGGCCGAACGGGAGGACGGCATATTGGTAAACTTGACCCTCGAAGGCGAAACGTAGGAATGGCCTGTGATGAGGGTTTATCTGGATCTGAAAATAGGCGTCTTTCAGGTCTAGAGAGATGAACCAGTCCCCCTGGCGGACGTGCGCGAGGAGTTTTCTGACTGTGAGCATTTTGAACGGTCTCTTCATGAGCGCTTTGTTCAAAACCCTGAGATCTAAGATCGGCCTGAGGCCGCCGTCTTTCTTGGGAACAAGTCATAGATGGCGGAACTCTCTCTATTGCGCCCTTCTGCAGCAGCTTCGCTATCTCTGAGCGGAGCGTGTTCATCGCAGCTGGGCTGACAGCGGATTCGAGCCGAACGCGCGAGCGGGGCGGGCGGCGACGAAACTGTAATCGATAGCCATTCTTTATGATGCTTAAAACCCACGGGGAGATGCCGGGGATGGCTTCCCACGCTTCGCAGCATGCGGCTAGCGGTTGAATGGCGATTTCGCCCTGATTGCTGCACATAGCGGGCTGGACACTGTGTGGGCGCACTTAGAGTGTGTGTGGCAACGGGACTTACACTCAGAGAGGAGTTTATGGGCCGTGAGACAGAGCGAGCAGAGGGGGGACACGCGCACGGGCTCGTGGGCGTGTTTATGTTTTCTGCTACTAGTGCGGTCAGTGGCCGCTCTGAGAGAATGGGCTCTGTGGGAGACACGGGGCATATTGTGCTTGTGTGTATGCATGAACACATGCTTGTGGGCACATTTTTTATGCTCTTTTTGTGAAATCTCTGAGTAGCCGTGAAAACGGCTTTTTGTCGCTCGCAAGCGGGCATGGGAACCGGCTTGTTTGTGGCGGTAAACACTACTGTAGTCGGCGAGGCTTCGGGGACTAGCAGAGGACGAAACTTTGACGGCGGTCCGGCCTCAGCAGGAGAAGGCTGTCTTTTTCTCAGCTGTGCTAAGCAGACTTTTGCTGATCAGGCTTCAGCATGATCTTGGGTCGAGGCCCCCGGGGAGGAGGCTGTCTGCGGCGGCTGTCAGAGCGAGAGCGAGGGCGGCCACCCTGTCTAGGCTGGGGCTGCTGAGCTTGCTGAGGTGGGCGCTGTTGCGGGGTTCTGGCAGGAGGTTCGTGAGAGCGGCCTGCAGAAATGCTGGCGCGGCGGGGCAGGAACAAGTTCATGGCCTGGGTGGCTTTTTGTACCTCGGAGAAGCGGTCAACGATGCCCGTGACGGCAGCTCCGAAGAGGCCGGTCGGAGAGATAGGCGCGTTGAGGAACACGGCGCGTTCTGAATCTCCCATGTCGGCAAGCGTGAGCCACAAGTGTCTCTCAGCGACACAGAGGCCGCCGTGCATCTCCCCAGGGCTTGTGCGGCGGCTTTAGTGGCGCAAAGGGAGAGGTCCGTCGCGCTTCTCAAATCCGAAAGGGTGGACGGGTTCCTACCGCTCTTCGCCATCTCGCACAAGATGTCGCTCTGCAGCACTTGGAGGACTGACATGGAATGCAGCGCTGAGGTGGCCATACAGAATACAGAAGATATTATTTCTATCATTATTTCTTTCGTTTTTTAATCTGTCATAATAAAACTTTTTTTTTATTGCAGAAAGGTAACATACAAACAATAACGGAACATAAACAACCAAAACAAAAATACATAAATAAATAATAGAGCATAGTTGACATTCAATTTGAACAAATTGAGACATGAATATGATCACTCTAGTATAGTATTCTATTATTATTTCTGTTTTACATTAAGCGCCATCTAATGTCAGGGAATGAATAACGCGCGCTGATATTCGTCCCGGTGTGTAAGGGCCTTTAATGTGTAATTTATTTCTGGTTTTCCAGTTCATGAGGATAGTTTTCTTGGTGATGGTTAGAGCTATGAGGAGTATTTTAGAGTTTTAATAGTTTTATCAGTGATTATTGTGAGGTCCCCCAGCAAGCAAAGGGAAGGCGACAGTGGGATGTGACAGCCAACAATAGTGGATAGTGATTGTGTGACCTCTTCCCAAAAGTGTTTGATTGGAGTGCAGTGCCAGGTTGCATGGATGTATGTATCTGTAGAATTTTGATTGCAATGTGTGGAAACTTGTGAAACCCATTTTAGCTAATCTATTGTCTGTGTAATGTGTTCTGTGAAGTATTTTGTATTGTATTAACTGAAGATGCGCATTTTTGTACAAACCCAATTCCATAAAAGTTGGGACACTGTACAAATTGTGAATAAAAACAGAATGCAATGATGTGGAAGTTTCAAATTTCAAAATTATATTTAGAATACAACATAGATGACATATCAAATGTTGAAAGTGAGACATTTTGAATTTCCATGCCAAATATTGGTTCCTTTTGGATTTCATGAGAGCTACAAATTCCAAAAAAGTTGGGACAGGTAGCAATAAGAGGCCAGAAAAGTTAAATGTACATATAAGGAACTGCTGGAGGACCAATTTGCAACTTATTAGGTCAATTGGCAACATGATTGGGTATAAAAAGAGCCTCTCAGAGTGGCAGTGTCTCTCAGAAGTCAAGATGGGCAGAGGATCAGCAATTCCCCCAATGCTGAGGCAAAAAATAGTAATATCAGAAAGGAGTTTCTCAGAGAAAAATTGCAAAGAGTTTGAAGTTATCATCATCAACAGTGCATAATATCATCCAAAGATTCAGAGAATCTGGAACAATCACTGTGCATAAGGGTCAAGGCCGGAAACCCATACTGAATGCCTGTGATCTTCGGGCCCTTAGACGGCACTGCATCACACACAGGAATGCTACTGTAAAGGAAATCGCAACATGGGCTCAAGAATACTTCCAGAAAACATTGTCAGTGAACACAATCCACCGTGCCATTCACCGTTGCCGGCTAAAGCTCTATAGGTCAAAAAAGAAGCCATATCTAAACGGGAACCAGAAGCGCAGGCGTTTTCTCTGGGCCAAGGCTCATTTAAAGTGGACTCTAGCAAAGTGGAAAACTGTTCTGTGGTCAGACGAATCAAAATTTGAAGTTCTTTTTGGAAAACTGGGACGCCATGTCATCCGGACTAAGGAGGACAAGGACAACCCAAGTTGTTATCAGCGCTCAGTTCAGAAGCCTGCATCTCTGATGGTATGGGGTTGCATGAGTGCGTGTGGCATGGGCAGCTTACACATCTGGAAAGGCACCATCAATGCTGAAAGGTACACTCACCGGCCACTTTATTAGGTACCCCATGCTAGTAACGGGTTGGACCCCCTTTTGCCTTCAGAACTGCCTCAATTCTTCATGGCATAGATTCAACAAGGTGCTGGAAGCATTACTCAGGGAGTTTGGTCCATATTGACATGATGGCATCACACAGTTGCCGCAGATTTGTCGGCTGCACATCCATGATGTGAATCTCCCGTTCCACCACATCCCAAAGATGCTCTATTGGATTGAGATCTGGTGACTGTGGAGGCCATTTGAGTACAGCGAACTCATTGTCATGTTCAAGAAACCAGTCTGAGATGATTCCAGCTTTATGACATGGCGCATTATCCTGCTGAAAGTAGCCATCAGAAGTTGGGTACATTGTGGTCGACATGGTCAGCAACAATACTCAGGTGGGCTGTGGCGTTGCAACGATGCTCAATTGGTGCCAAGGGGCCCAAAGAGTGCCAAGAAAATATTCCCCACACCATGACACCACCACCACCAGCCTGAACCGTTGATACAAGGCAGGATGGATCCATGCTTTCATGTTGTAGACGCCAAATTCTGACCCTACCATCCGAATGTCGCAGCAGAAATCGAGACTCATCAGACCAGGCAACGTTTTTCCAATCTTCTATTGTCCAATTTCGATGAGCTTGTGCAAATTGTAGCCTCAGTTTCTTGTTCTTAGCTGAAAGGAGTGGCACCCGGTGTGGTCATCTGCTGCTGTAGCCCATCTGCCTCGAAGTTCGACGTACTGTGCGTTCAGAGATGCTCTTCTGCCCACCTTGGTTGTAACGGGTGGTTATTTGAGTCACTGTTGCCCTTCTATCAGCTCGAACCAGTCTGGCCATTCTCCTCTGACCTCTGGCATCAACAAGACATTTCCGCCCACAGGACTGACGCTCACTGGATGTTTTTTCTTTTTCGGACCATTCTCTGTAAACCCTAGAGATGGTTGTGCGTGAAAATCCCAGTAGATTAGCAGTTTCTGAAATACTCAGACCAGCCCTTCTGGCACCAACAATCATGCCACGTTCAAAGTCACTCAAATCACCTTTCTTCCCCATACTGATGCTCGGTTTGAACTGCAGGAGATTGTCTTGACCATGTCTACATGCCTAAATGCACTGAGTTTCCGCCATGTGATTGGCTGCTTAGAAATTAAGTGTTAACGAGCAGTTGGACAGGTGTACCTAATAAAGTGGCCGGTGAGTGTATATCCAAGTTCTAGAACAACATATGCTCCCATCCAGACATCGTCTCTTTCAGGGAAGACCTTGTATTTTCCAACAAGACAATGCCAAACCACATACTGCATCAATTACAACATCATGGCTGCGTAGAAGAAGGATCCGGGTACTGAAATGGCCAGCCTGCAGTCCAGATCTTTCACCCATAGAAAACATTTGGCGCATCATAAAGAGGAAGATGCAACAAAGAAGACCTAAGACAGTTGAGCAGCTAGAAGCCTTTATTAGACAAGAATGGGACAACATTCCTATTCCTAAACTTGAGCAACTTGTCTCCTCAGTCCCCAGACGTTTGCAGACTGTTATTAAAAGAAGAGGGGATGCCACACAGTGGTAAAAATGGCCTTGTCCCAACTTTTTTGAGATGTGTTGATGCCATGAAATTTAAAATCAACTTATTTTTCCCTTAAAATTATGCATTTTCTCAGTTTAAACATTTGATATGTCATCTATGTTGTATTCTAAATATAATATTGAAATTTGAAACTTCCACATCATTGCATTCTGTTTTTATTCACAATTTGTACAGTGTCCCAACTTTTATGGAATTCGGTTTGTACATGAGATAGATGTTTTTACAGATTTGGGTCCAGAAGTTGGCATCAGGGGCTATTGAAAGATCGTTTTCCCATTTTATTGTTGGTAAGTATATGGTCTGAAGTTGGTTTGAGATCATTTTGTATATTTTAGAGAGAAGTTTCTTTGGAGAGGAAATGTTGACCAATTTTGTCAGGACAGAAGATTTGATTTGTAGGTATTTTATAAATTCGTTGTTCCTGATGCCATATTCCTGGGCCAGTTGTGGAAATGGTTTAAATGTGTTGGATTTGAAAATATGCTTAATGTGGGTGATACCTTTTTCTGCCCATGTGTGAAAATTCATTTTTCAAAATTGTTTTTTTATTGCTTATAAAGTCACGGTTGTTCCATAGTGGGGTGAGGTTAGATGGAGCTAGTGTAGAATTTGTGATTTGGTGAAATTTCCACCAGGCTGTCAGAGTGGAGGCTATAGTTACTGCATTAAAACATGTGTGTTGTTTGATTGATTTGGTGAGGAACGGCATGTCAGCTATATTTAATTATTTGCATAGTGATTGTTCTATATCTAGCCATATACGTAATATCAGATTGGTGATATCTATCAAATCTATGATATCTATGATAAATATCAAATTTGGTGCTTCTAGTCCTCCTTGAACCTTACTTTTTTGTAGTGTAGTGAGTTTTATCCTTGGCGTTTTATTTTTCCAGTAGAAGCAAGTTATAATGGAGTCTAGTGATTTAAACCAGGTGAGTGTGGGGTGGGTTGGAATCATTGAGAATAGGTAATTAATTTTCGGTAAAATCGTCATTTTTGTTGCTTCTATCCTGCCGATTATGGAGACGGGAGGTTGAGCCACCTGAGCCACAAATCGTCTTCTATTTTTTTTAGCAGTGCTGTGAAGTTGAGAGTTACCAACTCTGACAGTCTGGAGGAAATTTTAATGCCTAAGTAAGTGATGTGATCTTGACAAATAGGTATTGGTGATTGATGGGGTGCCACATCCCATTTGGTTTTATGTAAAGGGAGGATGGAAGATTTATTCCAGTTTATTGCATAATCTGGTATTTTTGAGAAGGACTGGATTGTTTTAATTATTTCTTGAGTAGATGTTAGGGGTATATATAGTATATATAGGTTCTTGTATATATAGTAGGATATCATCTGCATAGAGTGAGATTTTATGTGTTTGTTGTGGTGTTTCAATACCTTTGATTGCTGGGTTTTGACGGATAGCTGCTGCTAAAGGTTCAATAAAAATCGTGAATAGGGATGGAGAGAGTGGACATCCCTGCCTCGTCCCCCTGTGCAGTGTGAAGCTTTGTGATGTCCGTTCGTTGTGACTGTGGCCGATGGTGATGTGTATAAAATCTTGATCCAGTTAATAAATGACTCTTCAAAGGCGAATTTTTGTAACGTGGTGAATAAAAATTTCCAGTTGACCCCTTTCAAAAGCTTTTTCGGCGTCTAATGTGGCAATGAGAGTATCTTTCTGTTGTATTGATGAGTAGTGCATGCATGTCTACCTTTTATAAAGCCAGTCTGATCAGGATGAATTATATACGGTATAATTTGTTCAATTCTATGGGCTAATGCTTTGCTAATAATTTTTATGTCAACATTTATAAGTGAGATAGGATGATAGTTGGATGTGAAGGTGTGGTCTTTGTTAGGTTGAGTAATATAAGTGCTGTATTCATGTGGGAAGGGAACTTTGCATTGTGTTTTATTTCTGTTATTTGCATGTAAAATTTCTAATTCTTTTATTCTTTCTTCCAGTTGGACTTCTTTTTCTCTTTCCTTTTTTTGTTTATGTACTGAATATGATAATTTATTCGATAATTTATTATAATTAAATTAATTTAATTATAAATTTTTTTTTTATAATTTCCCCCCTGTGGTATGGGGGGCGTGGTTCAGCGCTGTCTGCAGCGGGAGAGCGGGGGGAGGAGTCGAGCGGGAAGTAAGCGGGTCAAGTTCAAATGATATACACCTGTCTGTGATTTCAGTGATTGGCGTTCGGAGAGTATTTAAGCGGGCCAGTTGGACGCTTCAGATAGAGAGAGACTGGAGCTTGTGTGCCAGTGTGCTGAACTGGAGCTGTTCATTGATCATTGTCGGAGTTTAAAGGAAGCTGTAATCAGTGGGAAGAGTGCTACGTTGAAGACGGAAGGAAGCTGTGAATCAGCGGGAAAGAGTTTGTTCTGTTGTGACTGAGTTATTGTGAAATGCGCTGAGGTGCTGTGGAAAGAGTATTACTTGTACATCTAATAAAGCACACGAGCTCCAGTATTCGCCGACCTTGTCTTCTTCCATCACCCTCCTTGAACCGTACTACACCCCCGTAAAACTACTTTCCATGTTTCCCAGAGCAGTGATGCTGACAACTTTGGAGAGTCATTTATTTCAAGGAAGGATGTCCACTCTCTCTTGAAGTAACTGTCAAATTCTGGATCTTTCAAGAGTGATGTATTAAAACGCCATCTGGTGGGATGCTTTGGTATTGCAGATGTATTCCACGTGATGGTTACTGGCGAGTGGTCGCTAATTATGATCGGATGAATTTTGGTTTCTAAGATGTTTGGTAGGATTGAATTACTGGTTAGAAAGAAATCAATGCGGGAGTAGGTTTGGTGAACATTAGAATAAAAGGTGTATTTTCTGGCAAGTGGGTGTTGTAGCCTCCAACCATCGCAAAGACCAAAATCACTCATGAACTGTTTTATTGTTTTGGAGGACTGCCCGGTTTTACCTGTATGTTTTGACATGTCGAGTGATGGATTGATTACAGTGTTATAGTCTCCCCCTATAATTATTGGACCGTTGGAAATGTTTGAGAGTGGAAAAGAAATTTGGAAAGAAGGAGGAATCATCAGAGTTTGGTCCATAAATGTTGCCAATTGTAATTTAATTATTATTGATTAAAACGTTAATAATGATAAAACGGCCTTCAGGATCTGAAATGGTTGTATGGTGGTTAAACTGTATTTTTTTGTTTATTAAGATGCATACTCCTCTTTGTTTTGAATTATAGTGGGAGGAAAAACAGTGATTAAAATGTGTAGTTTTAAGCTGTTTTGTGTATATTGTGAGAGGTGTGTTTCCTGTATTAGACATATATCTGCTTGTGTATTATTTAGGTAATTTAAAACTTTATTTTTTTTTGTTTGTGAGCCAACTCCACGAATATTCCAAGTTAAGAATTTTAATTGCATGAACCTATAATGTATATTTCATAGTTACCTTGTGTGAGTATCATTCTGTGTGTATGGAGGTGTGTGTGTGTATGTGTGTGTGTGTGTGTAAATCTATAACACCAAATGACAAATAAAACTGGGAAAACATAGATACCTATAACCAACAACAGAACATATAAACAGTGAGCAAGGCTATTTAGGTGCATTTAGAGTACAATGTGTGTGTGTGGTGCAAGTGGTTTAATGAAAGAATATAAAGATTATTGAATATAAATTGAGCATAAACTGATTGGAAATGTTACATTGATAGTTTCAATAATTAGTAAAGCCAGGGAGTAGTGTCTTTGTCTCTAAATAATTGTCCATCAATATATAATTTGTTCACTGTGATGATTGCTTTTTTACCTTGGTTGAGGCCACCCTTAAAGTCCCCGTGAAATCAAAATTGAACCTATTTACTTTGTTAGCGCATATTACTAGTCTTGTGGTGAACAATTAATCCGTGCTAGTAAAAATATATTTAAAAAATGTTTTACCTTGGTAATCTTTAATCAAAATCTGAAAAGTTACTTCCGGTCTGGAACGGTTTCTTTTTCTAAAGACGTAGGTTTCACAACTTGGGTGGGGAAACGCTTAACCACTCCCCTCAAAGCGTTAGTTTGCTATGAGCGAGAGATGGAGAGGAGGAGCGCTAGAGTAAAACCCTGCACTCTGTTCAATATTCCGTTTCACTTGGAAATACGTCACAGCACTGGAGAAAAATCGTTTGCAACTTCCGGTTCACGGGGACTTTAAAAATATTATTGTTTGCCGTAACCCGACCGACCCTGTCAATTTAGGGCCGACCCAATTTTTTATTTTTTTTCCTTTTAGTCCGACCGACTTGCCGGTTGTAACTTGCGTTCAGACCGACCGTTTTTTTTTTTTTACTCTTCAAACGACTAATTCAAATTCAATAAAATAATATTAATTAGCCTATATTTTAGTTAGTATTTTGAAAGTTGCTTGTGTCTACATAGCCTACAAACGTAGGCTACGTTCTTTCTTAAATAAAAACCCGTGGCGTCATAGTCATCAGATTATGTTTACCATTGGTTTAACGTTAAGCGTGTCACTATATGGCTTGTACGTTCGCTCGTTTCAGTGTTCCCGCTTGGTACCCGGTATTAAAAGGGCAACGGGGCTGAATATCAACCATTTCTATATATAATAAAAATATTAAACAATTTGTCTGTGATGCAATTTTGCTATTCGCAGTCCAGAAGAGAGAGCGAGCTCTCACCCGGAGCCACAGCGAGCACAGCACGACAGCCCTGCTTAATGAGTGACAATGAGGACAAAACACTTTAGATCTGGGATATTATTCTAATTGTATTTTAGATTTCCGCTTTCAAAGATTATAAAAAGAAGATATTTGAGGTGAAACCATTACAGCCAGACGCATTCTGTCTAGCGCAACTTCCTTCCCTTCACAGCGTTGCGCTGTCATTTCTTCCTAAACCCCAAACGTACCGTCAGAATCAGCACGATCGGTGATTGTGATAAAATGCAGTCTGTACTGTTGCTAAACTGCGGACGCGTTCAATCATTAAAAGAGCTATTAAAAGCACAAAAGTCTGCGCAAGAGACGTTGTTCACGACGCGCGCTCCGAAATGCACTAAAACGAGACAAGAAAAGTTGGCTATCGCCTCATTTTGGGCTTCATGTGCGCATCTAAACCATCAAATATACATAAAATATAAAATGACCTGCTCTGAGATTCATTTAAACACAGTTTATGTCTTAATTGGACGTAAGTTGGGAGAAAATGATGTTGCATCAGTCATCTATTACAGTAGAGTTCTGCATTCGGTCTTAAAGGGGCAGTAGTCTAATAAACGTGACGATTGAGCCAATGCGAATCAAACAACAAAAGGCAGATAAAAATCACTCACAGCTCTTGAATGAATAACTTAAACTTTAATAATCTAACTATGATAAACTATGCAGTGTCATTTTACATTTGATTACTAGCTAAATTAAATTTCTTTTCAGAGAGAGCGACAGACTTAACTGAAAAGTAGCTAATTTTAGACCTTCCTGAAATTAAAGCACTGTGTATATAGGCTAATTTGTATCTTTGTTTAATTGTATTCTTTGTTTGACCATGTGTTTGTACTTGTTTTTGCTTATCTCATGTATATATGCATAACAAATAGATATTTTATACATTTTGTGACTAGCCTAAAATGTAACTGGTCGTATTTTGCATTAACACCTAGCGGTGGATGCACAGTTTGAAGACCCAGTCAGTGACGTCACAATATGCTTTTTTTTTTTTAAATTCACGATCACCATCTCCAAAATTGTACCTTTTTTTTTTACACTGAATCTTGGGGAAAAAAATATAGACCTACCTACCGACCCTTTTTTTTAAAAAAAAAATTGCTGTTACTGCAAACCAAAATATTTTTAAGGATGGCCTGATCATTGTCTTTCGAATGGGGAAAAGTAGCTCACGTCTGCGGATGATCTCTTGTGGATATTGGTCGTTGAGTCCGTAATGAGTCCCTTTGAGCTGCCGTCCTTGTTGCTGAACCAGTACTTTTTGCTTGAAATGTTCAAATTTGGCGATGGTGGGCCGGGAACGGGTGGAGTTGATGTTTTTCTGTCCTAAACGGTGAACGCGATGGAAAGTGATGTGCTCTACAGCCTCTGGTGCAAGTTTGAGCTGATTAACCAAGAAGTCCTTAACAGATTTTTCGGGGTCTTCGGTGGATGATTCGGGAATGCCGGAGAAGATTAGATTGTCTCTCATGCTGCATGACTGTATATCCAGGATGGTTTCTTGCATGGCTTTGTTCTCGGCGATGACAGAGGAAAGTTGAATGTTTACAGTGGAAAGTTTTGCAGCGAGTGTGTCCACGGAGCTTTTCAGTGATTTATTTTCTTCTGTGAGTGAATCGACTTGTTGTTGACTGTATTCCAGGCTATGGCGGAGGTTTTGAAACTCTTTGTGCAGTACTTCGATTAGTGAGAGTCTAGAGTCCAGGTTAGATAATCGCTCGTTGATTGATAAAAGTATGTCGGAACAGCAGTTTGTTTTGATCGGGGTGGATGCTGGTGATGTTGGTGACGGCGGTGAATCGGTTGATATGGGAGAAGAATCCGAAGTGCATGGTTTTTTGGCTTTGCGTGATCGCCCCATTGTAAACAGTCTGTTGAAGTGATGATCAATGTAATCCTCCAGTTGGTCCAGGTCTGAGATGAAATCCAGGTTTTGAGTTAGGTTTAAAGTGAGTGATGTTACGAAAAAAAAAAACCGAGAGAGAGAGAAGGAAAAAAAATAAAACTAAAAAGTTTTTTTTTTATCTTTTTCTAACAGCGGCGCGCTGCCATGTTGAATTTTCGCACCCAACGCACACACACACACTACGTCAGTACGTCATCACGCCAGTACGTCATCACGCTTTCGACCGGTGGAGCATTTTAAAGATTTCCACTCTGGAGGGTGGTTTCACTTTTTTGTGTTTTTAAGCCCCAAAAACGCTGTCGCCGTGTAAACGAAACGCACATCCGATAAAATATTTTTAAGTTTTCACCCGCGAGCGTTCTCATGTAAACAGGGCCTGAGTGGGTCAAATTCAAATGACAAACACCTGTCTGTGATTTCAGTAATTGGGGTTAGGAGACCGCCTATATTCCGGGCCGTGCTGACATAAGTGTGAGAGAGAGACTGGGAGCTCGTGCTCATATCCTGAGAGAAAGAAACTTCTGTTGTGTCCAGCGGAAAGAGTAGCCTATTAGCCTAATTATCATCTGTTTCTGTTGCCTTTTTGATATTTTGAGTTAGCGTTATTTGAGCACGACCACATGCTGTAAAAGAGCCTTGTAAATAAAAGTGCACGAGTTCCAGCATTCGCCGACCCTATCACGTCTCCTTCCATCACCCACACACAACGAACCTGTTTTACATCACATTATTGTTTTAAATGCCCGAACATGCACTAAAAGCGTTAAAGTCAATCAGGGAGGATTGGAAAATAGGGCTCCCCCGAAAGCCACTTAATTCGAACCCTGATGACAAGCTGCGCTTCATCACCTGACCTCCGTCAGCCGATAGAACTGACGTGATTTCACACATTCTTCAGACAATGGCACACGTTGAAGGCTGCATGCAGTTATGTTGCACACAATTATGTTGCGCACAATGAAAACCAGAAGCACACTCTGAGTTATTGATTATGCTTCTATCTCTAAACCAAGTCAAGCTACCTTCTTTCACGAGTCTAGTTTTGTTCCTCTGTTTTTTTCTCTCTCTTTCTAATGTGCTCTCGCACACATGAATTCATTCTTAATCAGCGCTCACTCTCCTGCTCTCCTCACACCTGTTCCCCTTTTGCCCTGATTTTCTGGCTACCTCATGTTCTTTTCCCTTCCTGATGGTTTATTGTTTGTTTGTTCATGTCCGTTACTGACCCCTGTGTATCTTTGCAACTGTTTCTTGTCCTGTGTACACATATGTCAGATGAGTTACTGCTCCGGCTATCCTCTGTTAAGTCTTTTTCTCTGTGTTGTCTGGAAATCGTTTTCCTGTTCTGCGTTCATCAAGATGACCTGTGATCAGCTGACAGTCTGTGTTGCATTTATCCTTTTTCTTTTCAATAAATCATTAACCAACTTTTGCTTTTGGATCTTTTTCGAACTGTTACACCTTCATTTATATAGCGCTTTTAACAATATACAGTAGATTGTTTCAAAGCAGCGGTTACAGTGATAATAGGAAATTATCACTGAAAGCATTACAGTGATAATAGGAAATTAAAAGCATTACAGTGATAATAGGAAAAAGCATTACAGTGATAATAGGAAATTAAAGTAACAGAGATTGTTTTGGCTTTACAGCAGCTCTAGAATAAAGTTATTATCTAGCTAAAATTAGTCATTTAATATATCTCTAAGAAGTTAGATGTTGAATGTTGAATATGGTATATTCAGTCTATCATCCAGAACGTTATATCTTGTCCCGTAACGTCAACAACCATGACGCATTGTTGAGTTCCCTTGAGAGCGAACAAAGTCATTTGAGTTCCATTTTTGAAAAAGTATCTTTGAAAATATTTTTTTTTCTAAATTTCAAAGTAATGCGTACTTGAATTTGATCATAATGTTATCCAGACACAACATTGGATTTTACAACAAAATGTTTAGGGAAGAATGGAGATGGTTGTAACACCTTTAGTCTAATGTGTGTAACTCAGTGTTTACTTAATATTGCAATACTTCTTTAAAAACGTATTTATCCGAGCACATAATTATTTTTAAAAAATCATGTACCCTTGTAATCTTTAATCAAAAACATAAACTCTGTTACAGCTGACCCATGTTACAATCATCCCTAGTCTTTCCTACTTGCTCAGTATTGTCCGTAACACTTAACAATGACTAACTGTGAAAGGTGGAAAAAGGAAAAGCCGCTTCCAGACTGATGTCATGTTGCTCATAGTCCGTATCACTCTCAACGCTACTCTGAGGCCAGATATGCTGAGGAAACACAGGAACTACATGCACACAGATAAAACAAATAACAAATACAGAAAACAAATGTTAAGTACCTTTCATCCAAATAATATCAGAACAGAGTAAAACACACTCACCCTCAGGATCACTGATATTGTTTGTAAAGTTGACAAGATGGATAGAATCTCTGTAGTTATTTTCCTCGGCTTCAGCTGTGGCCTGCAGGTTCATGTATCTCTTTTGGACCACAACAGCTAATGGTGAGGGTAAACACAGGAAAAACAAACAGTTTTATACCACAGTATCTAACATCCATCTATAAATGATGTTAGAGCCACTGACATTCCGAATATAGGGTCCAACGGGGCTAAATAAGGCGCACCGGGATGAAAGGAGCATTTTACTTTATTAGGGCCCAAGCCCTGAAAGGGCGCAGAGCCCTTTTGTTAGGGCCCAAGCCCTGAAAGGGCGAAGGCCCTATTGTTTTCCTAAGGATTATTATTATTAGGGCCCAAGCCCTGAAAGGGCAAAGGCCCTATTGTTTTCCTAAGGATTATTATTATTAGGGCCCAAGCCCTGAAAGAGCGAAGTTATAGTTCCAACAACTGGCTGCAGGAAGTGTGTCACTTTCAAAATACTTTTATTTTTACCTGATTTGCTTTAAACTTCTCTACTACTAGGGATGCACCCATACCATCTTATTCAGAATCGATCTGATCAGATGCCAAAAATTCTGAGTATCGAGCAATACCTATACCGATCCGATACCAGTGCAGTTTTTTTTTTAGATCAAGTAGAATTTCTATAACTCTGTGTTGAACTAATTATCACTCTTGTGTGTGTTAAACACAATCTACTTAATACAGACAACTTCATTATAAAGATAAACAACAAATCCAAAAAATATATGACCATAATCTATGACAAAAATGCTATTATAAACTAGATTAGTGGATAATACACATTGCTCTTTGTATTGTTGTGAAATACATTCATGAAAAACAAGATAACAAAAATAAAAAAGATAAATTATTTTAGATATACCCATGGCTACTATAAAATTGAGACAACATGTTTTAAATGTATAGCACAGATGTTTAATAAGGCCGCAACATATAATAGATAGGACAGAACAAGAAAGGCAATTAATAATCTGTCATTGCATCACTGCATTATGACATGAAAGGCTCAGTACAGTGCGCATCCCAAGCGGAGAATGATGTGTTACAGCGCGCAGCACGTCGAGTCTACACTAACCCAAAGTTCAAATGATTTTAACATTTAAAATTTATATTTAACATTTATATTTAGATTTGGCATTTATATTTAACATTTATATTCAACATTTATATTTAGATTTAACATTTATATTTAATATTTAGATTTAACATCTAGATTTAGATTTAACCTTTAGGTGTAACATTTAATATATAGATTTAACTATTTTAAATATCTCTAAGTTGACAAATATACATGTAAATGCACTAAAAAGTGACCGTCAAAAATTCATACCAGTTTTTTAAACATAGTTTAAAGCTAAATGTGACAAAATGGTGCTGTTATTTTCAGCGTGAGACGCTTTACAAACGGCGCCCCATAAACAACTGCTGCCTCTGGTTTTAAAGTTGGAACTGCTTCATGTTTTAGTAACTGTTTCTTGTTGAATCCAGCATTGAATTCGTGGAGATTCTGGAAGCTGTTTTTCTTAAAATGCGCAGCACAGAGAGCGATGTCATTGTATCCATTGTTGACAAACTACAGCGTTCGTGGGAAGCCCGAACACAGACAGCTGCAGACACCTGACAGCTGGATGAACATAACAAACTTTCGACGAAAAGCAGAAATATGGCCATGCCCTTTTTTGCATATTCCGGAGGGAGGGTTGATGTAAATGTATGGGTTAGTGACGTCTAAAATCCTGTTGTAGTCCCGATCAAGTCGTTTTTCTAGGCATTACACTTCCTGATTTTTAAAAGATGATATCTCTGCTTACATTGAACTTTCAGCGCTGCAACTTTGGAGATAATGTTCATGCACCAACAGCAACATTACACACTATTTAAAATGAAAAAAGTGAAATTGCAATCAACCACCCCTGGGATGCCCTTTAAAGGTGCAGATATTACAATATGGTGATTTAAATATCAAAGTTGATTGAACACTGATGAGAATATTGTTTCAGAATAAATTAACACACACAAAATAAAAATAAAAAATCCAGACGAGCAACTTTTTTACTCAGACAAGTGAATGACAGATTTACTTTTCCGAAGGACAAGCGTATGAAAAGGCTTAATGTTGAGTCCTCCCCATATAGCAATTCTATCAGGATACACATACACCGGTAGGCAGTGGCCCACCTTACCTGGTGACCACTGAGGGTACCCACCTCTTTTTTTACCACAACACCTCTGTTCACATTGAAAAATGACACTGAATTGTTACAATATTTTATGTAAATAAATAAATGCTTGTGGTTCGTACTGATGTTATGGTAACACTTTACAATATGGTTCATTAGTTAACATTAGTTAACTACATTAGTTAGCATGAACTAATAATGAACAGCACTTATACAGCATTTATTAGGGCCCAAGCCCTGAAAGGGTGAAGGCCCTATTGTTTTCCTTAGGATTATTAGGGCCCAAGCCCTGAAAGGGCGAAGGCCCTATTGTTTTCCTTGGGATTATTAGGGCCCAAGCCCTGAAAGGGCGCAGAGCCCGATTGTTTTCCTTTGGATTATTTTTAGGGCCCAAGCCCTGAAAGGGCGAAGGCCCTATTGTTTTTCTTGAGATTATTAGGGCCCAAGCCCTGAAAGGGCGAAGGCCCTATTGTTTTCCTTGGGATTATTACGGCCCAAGCCCTGAAAGGGCGAAGGCCCTATTGTTTTCGTTAGGATTATTTATTCTTCTTATTCTTCTTACGTATTATTATTATTCTGCTACCTTTTGGGCACTTTTGGGGCCCTTAACGTGTTTGAAAACTCTTGAAACTTTGCACATGATTAAAATGTTTAATCAAATGATTAAAATGTTAAATCGCGATTAATCGCATTAATGTCATAGTTAACTCGCGATTAATCGCACATTTTTATCTATTCTAAATGTCTCTTGATTTCTTTTTGTTACATTATTTTTTTCTCATTTTAATGCTCTTCTCAATATGGAAAAACGGAAAAAATTTTATTGAAAATAACATTGGAATAGTGTTCAATTTCACACTAACATATAGCCTATAAATAATCTCTCACACAATGTAACACTGTCTATCAATAAAAGGGTGAAAGAAATACTGACGAGGCCCTAATATTGGCGAGGGGGCGGAGAATTCGCATCATCTGTGTGTGTGTGTGTGTGTGTGTGTGTGTGTGTTTTCTGGGCCATCAAGTGGTGTTTCTGACTGGACGTGCTGCGATGATGATAGCTCAGTTCACAACGACAAAACACAGATCACTTGGTCTTGTCAATGGGACAATATGGCAACTTTTTAAAAGTAAACTTTCCATTCAAATTTTAGGGCATCCATTTCGGCGTCTTGCGCTCGTTATCCACTCAAAAGTAACGTTACTATTTGGCCGGCTCGCAAGCCGAAACGAGTGTGTGCGGCACAAAACGTCAGAAACCCTTTCATTTCAATGGCTTGTGCCGCGCGAGGACGTTTTGTTGCTTCTTTGACCAAAGCGCAAGCGGATCAAGACCATAAACAAAACAACAGGCACGCCGCAAACACACGTTTGGGCTTGCGAGCCGGCTTTGAGTGGAACTCCCTGAGGAATGCTTCCAGCACCTTGAATCTATGCCACGAAGAATTGAGGCAGTTCTGAAGGCAAAAGGGGGTCCAACCCGTTACTAGCATGGGGTACCTAATAAAGTGGCCGGTGAGTGTATATATATATATATGTGTGTGTGTGAGTGTATATATATATACATTTTTGCACGTCGTGCAGAATAACGAATCGGTTACCTAACGTAACCTCGGTTCTCTCTAGATGAGGGAACGAGTATTGCGTAAGCTAGCTTACGCTACGGGAAAGATTCATCTTTGCTGAGAAGTTGAAGCCAAAAAATTATTCCATAATTTTGTAATCATTGGCAACGCAGTCTCTTCTGAGGCAGACCATGAGCGGGCTAGCTAGCGGCTCATTGGTTCGCTCAGAGAGAATGCACGAACCTATGGGAGAGCGGCGCTGAGTCCGCGCCCAATGAGCGGACGGCGCTCGCTCACTGCGTCACAGCCCGCCAAAAGGGGCGTGGCTACAGTGTATAAAGGTCGCTCTCCCAGCTAGTTTGTCGATTCTGTAGCATGAAGCGAAACGCTAGTGGCGCAAGCACGGCCGGGAACGCAATACTCGTTCCCTCATCTAGAGAGAACCGAGGTTACGTTAGGTAACCGATTCGTTCTCTTACGAGAGGTTCTCTCGTATTGCGTAAGCTAGCTTACGCTACGGGAACACCTGGTCAACGCCGTGCGCGCTAAGTAACCACTAAGCATCCCAGGGGGAAAACCGGGGGAATCTTTAAGTGGATGAAGATAATAAGGCGGCCAGCATAGCGGCCGTTATCATCTAGAGCAAAACGCCCTAAGGCGGCCGGCGAAGCGGGCCGTGATGTGTAATGCATAAGCACATAGGGGAACACAAGGGGTGAGCCGGTTGTGATGGAACTCCCGATAGTGCGGCTTTCTATAGGAGAGCTGTGAGTACTAGACCGCCAGAATTTTAGCCTGTAAGGCTGGAACTTCCAAGTTATAAAATCTGACAAAAGTGGAGGGGGAGGCCCATCCCGCAGCCACACAAATGTCGTGAATGGAAATTCCGCAGGACCATGCCCACGATGAGGCCATGCCTCTGGTGGAATGAGCCCTGATGCCCAGAGGGCAAGGCAGGTCTTTAGCGGCATAAGCAGAGGCAATCGCGTCTACTATCCACCTGGATAGAGTCTGTTTCGAGGCGGCTAATCCCTTGGTGCTGCCACCGAACGACACAAACAGCTGCTCTGAGTGTCTGAACGCGGCAACGCGTGTAGTATACACTCTGAGAGCCCGAACCGGGCAGAGGCGGTCAGCGTCACGTTCGCTATCGGATGCAGGCAGCGCCGATAGAGAGATCACTTGCGCCCTGAAAGGGGTACCAATCGCTTTCGGAACATAACCGTGTCTAGGTTTCAGAATGACTATGGAGTCATTTGGTCCAAACTCCAGGCACACGGCGCTCGAAGAAAGCGCGTGAATGTCCCCCACTCGTTTTACTGAGGCGAGTGCCGTCAGAAGAACGGTTTTTAGCGAGAGGTATTTTAGCTCCACGGACTCAAGTGGTTCAAACGGTGGGGCTTTCAGAGCTTCTAGAACTATAGAAAGATCCCAGACCGGCACCGTAGGGGGGCGAGGGGGGTTCATCCTTCTAGCTCCCCTGAGGAAGCGGATGATAAGCTCGTCTTTGCCCAGAGACTGGGCGCGCCGGGGTTCAACGAACGCCGCGACGGCTGCCACGTAAACCTTAAGAGTGGATGGGGACCTGCCCCTATCCAGCATCTCCTGAAGGAACACGAGCAAAGACGAAACCTTGCACGTCCGTGGGTCCAAATTTTTGTCGGTGCACCATTTGGAGAACACAGACCATTTTGCAGCATAGAGCTTTCTGGTAGAATCCGCTCTGGCGTGTTTGATCGTGTTCAGAACCCCTTTTGGCAATTCGACGCGTAGTCGTTGGTCACCCATGCATGAAGCGCCCAGCGCTGTGGATGGGGATGCCAGATCGAGCCGCGGGCTTGAGTGAGGAGATCTGCTCTGATTGGAATGGGCCACGGGGCTGTCTGTGACAGCCGCGCAAGCTCCGTGAACCAAATCTGATTCTCCCAGCGCGGGGCTATGAGGAGCACCGAGTGGCGTGAGTCCCTGATTCTCTGAATGACCTGCGGTAGCAGAGAAATCGGGGGGAAAGCATAGAGCGGGCGGCGGGGCCAATCCTGGGCTAGCGCGTCTTCGCTCTTTGAGAAGAATATTGGGCAGTGAGCGTTCTCTTCTGACGCGAAAAGATCTATCTCCGCTCTGCCGAATAGGCGCCACAGCGTTTGGACTGTTTGAGTGTGCAGGGACCATTCTCCGGGGGAGACCAGGTTCCTGGACAGCATGTCTGGACCGTCGTTCAGATGGCCCGGTACGTGCGTCGCTCTGAGCGAAAGCAGGTGACTCTGGGACCACAATAGGATGCGGCGTGTCAGATGAAAGAGATTCTTGGATCTGACGCCGCCCTGACGGTTGATGTATGATACCACGGCCATATTGTCGGAGCGAATCAGGACGTGGTGACCGTGTATGCGCGGGAGGAAAAACAGCAGCGTGTTCTCGACCGCGATCATTTCCAGACAGTTTATGTGTAGGGAACTCTCGTGGCTCGACCACTGGCCGGCGGCCGGTGAGCCCTCGCAAACCGCACCCCAACCCGAGTTGGATGCGTCTGTCGAGATGACTTTCCGGCGAGAAAAAGTCCCCATGGTAACGCCCCTCTGAAACCACTCGATTACTGACCATGGCTGCAGTGCAGTGATACATGTCTGAGTAATCTTGATCATCTGGCGGCCCGTCGTCCACTCGCGGTGGGATACGCGGCTCTTTAACCAGAGTTGAAGGGGGCGCATGTGCAGAAGACCCAGCTGTAGCACAGCGGAGGCTGAAGCCATATAACCCAGCATCCTCTGAAAAGATTTCAGGGATGTATGGGTACCCATCTGAAAAGAGGCGGCTAGGCGCTGAACACGGCGCGCGCGCTGTGTGGATAAGCGAGCCGTCATAGTGACAGAGTTCAAATCTATTCCAAGGAACGAAATAGTTTGACTGGGCTGGAGAGAGCTCTTTTTCCAGTTGACAGAGAGTCCCAGCGCTTCCAGATGGTTGAGGAGAACTGTGCGGTGCGACAGAAGCTCCGTCTGGGAATCTGCTAGAATCAGCCAATCGTCCAGATAATTCAGTATGCGCAGCCCCTGACTTCGCAGGGGGGCGAGCGCTGTATCCATGCACTTCGTGAACGTACGGGGTGCTAAGGATAGGCCGAACGGGAGAACGGCATACTGGTAAACTTGACCCTCGAAGGCGAAACGTAGGAATGGCCTGTGATGAGGGTTTATCTGGATCTGAAAATAGGCGTCTTTCAGGTCTAGAGAGATGAACCAGTCCCCCTGGCGGACGTGCGCGAGGAGTTTCTTGACTGTGAGCATTTTGAACGGTCTCTTCATGAGCGCTTTGTTCAAAGCCCTGAGATCTAAGATCGGCCTGAGGCCGCCGTCTTTCTTGGGAACCAGAAAATAACGGCCGTAAAACCCCGACTCGGTCATAGATTGCGGGACTCTCTCTATAGCGCCCTTCTGCAGTAGCTTGGCTATTTCTAAGCGAAGCGTGTTCATAGCGGCCGGGCTGACAGTGGATTCGAGCCGCACGCGCGAGCGTGGCGGGCGGCGACGAAACTGTAATCGATAGCCATTCTTTATTATGCTTAAAACCCACGAGGAGATGCCGGGGATGGCTTCCCACGCTTCGAAGCGAGCGGCTAGCGGCTGAATGGCGATTTCGCCCTGATTGCTGCACATAGCGGGCTGGACACTGGGTGTGGGCGCGCTTATAATGTGGAAGGCAACGGGACTTACACTCAGAGAGGAGTTTATGGGCCGTGTGACAGAGCGGGCAGAGGGGGGACACGCGCACGGGCTCGTGGGCGTGCTTATGTTCTCTGCTACTGGAGCGGATAGAGCTCGCTCCGCGAGAATGGGCTCTGTGAGAGACCCTGGGCATATGGTGCTTGTGTGTGTAAGTGAGCACATGCTTGTGGGCACATTTTTTACACTTGAGGCTTTTATGCTCTTTTTGTGAACTCTCTGGGTAGCCGTGAAAACGGCTTTTAGTCGCTCGCAAGCGGGCAGGGAAACCGGCTTGATTGTGGCGGTGAACTCTACTGTAGTCGGCGGTGAGACGGGGACTAACAGTGGGCGAAGCTTTGACGGCGGTCCGGCCGCAGCGGGAGAGAGCCGTCTTTTTCTCAGCTGTGCTAGGCAGACTTCTGCTGATCGGGCTTCAGCGCGATCTTGGGTCGAGGCCCCCGAGGAGGAGGCTGTCTGCGGCGGCTGTCAGAGCGAGGGCGGCCGCCCTGTCTACGCTGGGGCTGCTGAGCTTGCTGAGGCGGGCGCTGCTGTGGGGTTCTGGCAGGAGGCTCCTGAGAGCGGCCTGCCGAAGAGCTAGAGCGGCGGGGCAGGAACAGATTCATGGCGCTTTCTGTACCTCGGAGAAGCGGTCAACGATGCCCGTGACGGCAGATCCGAAGAGCCCGGTAGGAGATATAGGCGCGTTGAGGAACACGGCGCGTTCTGAATCTCCCATATCGGTGAGCGTGAGCCACAAGTGTCTCTCAGCGACAACGAGGGCGGCCATGCATTTCCCCAGGGCTTGTGCGGCGGCTTTAGTGGCGCGAAGGGAAAGATCCGTAGCGCTTCTCAGATCCGAAAGGATGGGCGGGTTCCTACCGCTGTTCGCCATCTCGCACAAGATGTCGCTCTGGAGCAACTGGAGGACTGACATGGAATGCAGCGCTGAGGCGGCCTGTCCGGCGGCGGCATAGGCGCGGGCATGGAAGTTGGAGGTCGCTCTGCACGCTTTAGAAGGAAGCGTATGAGAAGAACGCCATCTGGCAGAGGGTGGGCAAAGATGAGCGGCGACCGAGTCCTCAACGGGCGGCATGGCAGTATAACCCTTCTCGGCGGCTCCGTCCACTGAGCGCAGCGAAGCGGACACATCGGAGCGGTTACGAGCCGAAAGAGGGGCATTCCAGGATTTCGTGAGCTCGTTGTGTAGCTCAGGCAGGAATGGTGCAGCCCGGCTGCAGGCGGGGGCCGGGCGCCGGTGCAGGAACTTCCCATCCATGCGGTTCGGTGGTTGCTCGGGGGGAGGAGACCACTCGAGACCCAGGCGGTTGACGGCCTGCGAAAGGAGGCGTTAGTTCCTCCTCGATGCCGGCGCGGGTCCCCGCACTCTCTCGTCGATGAGCCGATCGACGACCAATCATCGCTGTCAGAAGCGTGCAGCGAACAAGAGTCCTTCTCATCCGCGGTGTCGTCGGAAGCGACAGAGCGGCCACTCGGCGGCAACTGTAAGTCCGGCAGGGGCGGAGAGGGAGAGCGGTCGGTGGGCGGCGGCCCACCTGGATCCGCAGGGGGCTCCGGCGGCCTCTGGGAGCAGCGTTTCTTCTTCCGCGGCGAAGTGAGAGGCGGCGCGGGAGCGGTTTTGACTGCCTGCAGTCGAGCCCGCAGGGAAGACAGAGGCAGGTCCTCGCAGTGGTCGCATCCTCCGTTGGCGAGGGCGAGCTCTGCGTGATCCACTCTGAGACAGAGAACGCAGATGGGGTGGCGGTCTCCTTCCTCGAGTGAAGAGCGGCATGAGCCGCAGGAAATTCGAGGCATCTTGAAAAAGACGCTCGTGCTCTTTTAGGAATAAATGGAATAAAGGATACGCCTTGGATGGCGCTAGCTAGCTGGGCGGCTGAAGGTGGCAGACGGCCGGCTTCCTCAGACTCCGGAGCTCGCTAGAAGGTGCCTTCTCGACGACGGCGGCTTCTTCCCAGGACAGCGGATGCGTGTAGCTCGCTGAATGAAAAAGAATCGACGAACTAGCTGGGAGAGCGACCTTTATACACTGTAGCCACGCCCCTTTTGGCGGGCTGTGACGCAGTGAGCGAGCGCCGTCCGCTCATTGGGCGCGGACTCAGCGCCGCTCTCCCATAGGTTCGTGCATTCTCTCTGAGCGAACCAATGAGCCGCTAGCTAGCCCGCTCATGGTCTGCCTCAGAAGAGACTGCGTTGACAATGATTACAAAATTATGGAATAATTTTTTGGCTTCAACTTCTCAGCAAAGATGAATCTTTCCCGTAGCGTAAGCTAGCTTACGCAATACGAGAGAACCTCTCGTAAGAGAACCCTAAAGGTGATGCCACCGGCTTTTATATATATATATATATATATATATATATATATATATATAGCTGCAAGCAGCGATTTAGATAACTAAAGGCACCGGGGTTGCGGTGCCACCGGCTTGGGCCCGCAATCGCTGCTCGCAGCTATATTTAGGGCCCAAGCCCTGAAAGGGAGAAGGCCCTATTGTTTTCCTTCCGATTATTTTTTTATTAGGGCCCGAACACCAACAGTGCGAGGACCCTATTGAAACTGTTAGGGTTATTAGAGCCCGAGCACTAACAGTGCGAGGACCCTCTTGAAACGGTTAGGGTTATTTTTTAGGGCCCGAGCACTAACAGTGCGAGGACCCTATTGAAACTGTTAGGATTATTTTTAGGGCCCGAGCACTAACAGTGCGAGGACCCTCTTGAAACTGTTAGGGTTATTTTTTAGGGCCCGAGCACTAACAGTGCGAGGACCCTCTTGAAACTGTTAGGGTTATTTTTTTAGGGCCCCAGCACTAAATTAATAATAATAATAATAATTTGTTACATTTATATAGCGCTTTTCTGGACACTCAAAGCGCTTCACATAGAAGGGGGGGATCTCCTCAACCACCACCAATGTGCAGCATCCACCTGGATGATGCGACGGCAGCCATATTGCGCCAGAACGCTCACCACACACAAGCTTACTGGTGGAGAGGAGACAGTGATGAAGCCAATTGGTGTATATGGGGATGATTAGGAGGCCATGATGGACAGAGGCTACTGGGCAAATTTGGCCAGGATGCCGGGGTTACACCCCTACTCGTTGGGGTTATTACGGCCCGAGCACTAACAGTGCGAGGACCCTATTGAAACTGTTAGGGTTATTATTTTTTTTCTTTTTTCTGCGAAGTAAGCACTCATGTCAGGACTGGTGAAAAATTTCGTATTTTGTGGATTTCGCGGATGGGCGGGGCAAAATGGCTCGCTAGCGCCACCTAGAAAAAATTAGCCCCTCGTTCAACCTACATGCACGAAATTTGGTGGGGACGTGTATCATTTCAACACGCACAAAAAAGCCTCAAGAACCCATACCCTAAACTCGACAGGAAGTCCGCCATTTTGAATTCGGCGATCAAATTGGGACGATTTACACACTCCGTACTTTAACAAACTCCTCCTAGGGATTTAGTCGGATCAACTTTCTGCTGTACCTTCTAAAGGCATTGACGATGTAAATTTGTGCTATCTGCGCGTTTTCGTCGATGGGCGTGTCCGTGGCGTCGATGATTCGCCATGAAACAGGAAGTTGTAGTAACTTGGCTGTAAATGCCAAGATCTGCACGGAATTTGACACATTTGACAAGAATCCCGCCCTGAACAAATCTACATGCCGACATTCACCCTAAGTCATAGCGCCACCTAGTAGCGAGAGGAAGTGACCTTTAAAGACGCAGCCCCCACCACATATTTGACCGTCAGGTACGAAATTTCTGTGGTACATCTACCATGTCCAGACGCACAGAAAAGTCTCTTGGAGCGATGCCCTGAACTCAACAGGAAGTCGGCCATTTCTAATTTTACCGCCATTTTTGGATGATTTACTCATTACGTACTTTAAATAACTCCTCCTAAGGATTTTGTCGGATCGACTTCAAATTTCTGCTGTGCCTTCTAAAGGCATTGATGATGTAAAGTTGTGCTATCTGCGCGTTTTCGTCGATGGGCGTGTCCGTGGCGTCGATGATTCGCCATGAAACAGGAAGTTGTTGTAACTTCAGTGTACATCCTCAGACCAGTGCAAAATTTTATACATCATACAACAGTCCCGCCCTGAACACATATACATGCCGACATTCACCCACAGTCATAGCGCCACCAACAGGCAACCTTTAATGAAGCTTAGCAAATTCACAGCCGCACCGGCTGAGCTCCAGAATATGCAACGCGGCCGCCTCACACCCCGACGTGCTACAGGTGCGAGGGCCCGCCCATCGCTGCTTGCAGCTTTAATTTTTTTTTTTTCTGCAGGATGAAATGACTGAGGGGGCATGTGAAATTGTTAATGGGGCTAAACTTTATACCATCAATGAACAATCAATATACACACTTTGCTTTGGAACAATAGATTTTTAAATGCAGCGCTCCATAACACAGATTTTTAAATAACAGCGCTCTATGCAACCATAATTTTTGCATAATTTTTCATTCATATATGAACTCTTTCATGCTTAAGTTTAAAATATTCTGACTTACTCCCCAGAGTGAGTTTTTATTTTAGAACATTCCCCCTTAATGTTTCCATGGCAACGCGTCATATTTGTCACGTGACACCATAGCCACAATGAATGACAGATGTGTATTGCTTTTATTTCATTTTTCCTTTTTTATTTAAAATATTCACAAACTTGCTTACCATGTGTGACGATCAGCAGCCGTGGTGCCCTCGAGGGCCACTAGAGGGCACTCTCTCCCCATGTTATGTTTCCCCATGGACTCTTTATGTTTTATTATGTTCAGCTGTGTTTCATTATTAGGGCCCAAGCCCTGAAAGGGCGAAGGCCCTATTGTTTTCCTTAGGATTATTCTTTTCTATTATTATTAGGGCCCTCTGTCTGCCTCTGAACGACATTGACGAATTACGAATCATCTCTGCTTATATTGTGGGGCCGCCGGTCATCAGCTCCTTTCCTGTCCTGTTCGTCCTCCCCGGCCAGCTGTGAGTACAGTTCGCCTTCCGCTACCCATTTCTCCAATGAAATACACTCCAGTAACCATTACTTACCAGAATCGATCTCTTCCAGTACAAGCATTGATTGACTCCGGTTCTGCAGGAAACTTCATCCCGCTATCCACTCTTCAACGACTTCAGACTAGTCAAAGAGCCATTCCTCACACTCTTCAGATACACTCCATTCTGGGAAAACCTCTTGGCCAAGGACGAGTCGGACATCGAAGTCCGGATATGTTAGTGAAGATCAGCGGTCTTCATCAGGAGGAAATCTCTTTCCTGGTGCTGGAGGGTTCAACTGCTGAGATCATCCTGGGACGCCCGTGGTTGGAAGTACATTCTCCCAACATCCAGTGGTCCACCGGGGAGATCTTACAGTGGGGGAAGAACTGTTTCGATCGTTGTCTGCTCTCAGTCCAGAAATCTTCACCGCCTTCATTCACTCCAGTCTCTGAGGTTTCCCTTGCATCCACATCCGTTGAGAGTCCACCCATCAATGACCTACCCGAAATTCCTACTACTTACCGGGCGTTCCAGGATGTTTTCAATAAGCAACTGGCTACCACACTACCAGCACATCGGCCATGGGACTGTGCGATCGACCTGCTGCCTGGGGCAGTGTTACCGCATGGTGAGATCTATCCATTGTCCATCCCGGAAGAGAAGGCCATGGAGGAGTACATCGAAGAGGCGCTTCAACAAGGTTACATCCATCCATCAACTTCCCCTGCCGCTTCCAGCTTCTTCTTCGTTGGGAAAAAGGACGGAGGCTTGCACCCCTGTATCGACTATCGGACAATCAACCAATCTACAGTCAAGTTCCATTATCCCCTTCCTCTGGTCCCGGCTGCAATGGAACAACTTCGGGGTGCTCACCTGTTCACCAAGCTCGACCTCCGGAGTGCTTACAATCTGATTAGGATCCGCAAAGGAGACGAGTGGAAGACCGCGTTCATAACACCAGCGGGCCACTATGAATATCTTGTAATGCCCTTCGGTCTGTCCATCTCACCCGCTGTCTTCCAAGGCTTCATGAACGAGATCTTCCGTGATTACCTGAATCAATTTGTCATCATATATATCGACGACATCCTCATTTACTCTGCCAACCTGTCTGAACACATCCGTCATGTTCAGCTTGTCCTCCAGCGTCTGAGAGATCATCACCTCTACTTGAAGTTGGAGGAGTGCGAATTTCACCAGAAAACCATCCAGTTCTTGGACTATGTCATCACCCCCCAAAGTATCACCATGGACCAGAGGAAGGTGGCTGCCGTCACCAGTTGGCCTCGACCCACCAATCTTAAAGAACTGCAACATTTCCTGGGGTTCGCTAATTTCTATCGCCGTTTCATCAAAGGTTTCAGTCAGATCAGCGCACCCATCACTTCTCTACTCAAAAATGGGGCCAAGTCTCTGTCCTGGACCACCGAAGCCACCAACGCCTTTGAAGAGTTGAAGAAGTCCTTCAGTTCAGCTCCTACCCTCATCCTTCATGATCCGGATCTCCCATTCCTTGTGGAAGTCGATGCCTCCACCACCGGGGTAGGAACAGTCCTAACTCAGTGGCAGGGGAACCCACTCCAACTCCATCCATGTGCCTTCTTCTCCAAAAAACTGTCCCCGGCGGAGCAGAATTATGATATCGGCAACCGGGAACTGCTGGTAGTCAAACTCGCTTAGAGGAATGGAGACACTGGCTGGAGGGAGCAAAACACCCATTCGTCGTCATCACCGATCACCGCAACTTGGAATATCTATGTGAGGCTCGAAGACTCAACCCACATCAAGCTCGCTGGGCACTCTTCTTCACTCGCTTTAACTTCACAGTCACTTACCGCCCAGGTCATAAAAATGTTAAAGCTGATGATTCCCGTCCGTCTGTTCCTGAAACCATCCTCCCTCCAGCCCTAGTGGTTAGCTCCATGCAATGGAGCCTGGACGATCACATCGCCGAGGCCACCCAATCTGAACCTGCTCCGCCGGGAGGTCCTGAGGGACGGGTTTATGTACCCTCACGATTACGTTTATCCCTCATGGACTCAGTTCACACATCCCCGGGCTCTGGACACCCAGGCAGCCACCATACCCTCTTGCTCATCCAACAACGCTATTGGTGGCCTAATATGACCCAGGATATCTCCCGATATGTGAAGAGCTGCTCAGTCGGCGCCATGGCCAAAGTCCCACGCCGACTCCCGGAAGGGAAACTTGTGCCACTTCCAATATCCACACGACCCTGGTCTCACCTAGGGGTTGACTTCGTCACCGACCTGCCCGCTTCTGATTCCCATACCTGCATCCTAGTAGTAGTTGATCGATTCTCGAAAGCCTGTAAACTCATTACCCTGCCTGGGTTACCCACCGCCTTTGAAACTGCTGAGACATTGTTCCACCAAATCTTCCATCACTTCGGCATCCCCGAGGAAATTGTGTCTGACCGTGGACCCCAGTTCATTTCTCGTTTGTGGAAAGCCTTCTTCAACCTCTTGGGTGTTACAGTCAGTCTGACTTCTGGGTACCATCCGCAGTCCAATAGCCAGACTGAGCGGAAGATAAAGGAGATCGGGAGATAACTGCGGTCATACTGTCATGACCACCAGGACTGCTGGAGTCGCTATCTCCCTTGGGCCGAGTATGCTCAAAATTCCCTCCGTCAATCCCCCACCAGCCTCACGCCTTTTCAGTGCATACTCCGTTTCCAACCTCCACTATTCCCCTGGTCCGGAGAACCCTCTAACGTTCCAGCAGTCCATCACTGGTTCCAGACGAGCGAGAGGGTCTGGGACTCAGCACATCTACATCTCCAGTGGGCTGTCCGGAGACACAAGAACCAAGCCGATTCCAGATGTTCAGCAACACCCCAATATCAACCAGGTCAATTGGTATGGCTCTCTACTCTGGACATCCGTCTCCGGCAGCCCTGTCGTAAGCTAAATCCCAGATATATAGGTCCATTCGCCATACAGAGGCAGATCAACGAAGTCACCTACCGGTTATCACTCCCGGCTCACTACCGAATCTCACCTTCATTCCATGTTTCCTTGCTCAAGCCTTACACCAATCCTTTCACTCCTTCTTCCCCAGAGTTTGGTGCTGAAGATGTACCTCCTCCTCCCGTGGATCCAGAGGACGACAACATCTACCGAGTCCACAAAATCCTTGACTCCCAAGAACGGGGAGGCCATCTGGAATACCTCATCGACTGGGAGGGTTTTGGTGCCGAGGAAAGATGTTGGGTGCATCGTGAGGACATTCTGGATCCCACTCTCCTTCAGGATTTCCACTCTGCTCACCCAAATCGTCCAGCACCTAGAGGCCGTGGTCGTCCCCGTCGTCGGTCCTTTCCACCAGCTGGAGCTAGCCGTGGAGGGGGGGGGGGGGGGTACTGTCACGGATACACCAGTCTCAGCGCCAGACACCTTCACTTCGCCCACTCGATCTGCTTCCCCAGATTTCTAATCACCATCACCTGTCACCATCACCTGCCTGCAATCCCCATCCAATTCACCCTCACTATAAAAGACACTTCAGTTCACCTCTTCAGTTGTCTGGTCTCGTCGATACATACGACTTCAAACTCCTGCCATTCGAAGAATCTACTTACCTGCTACTTACCTTTCCAGTCGTCTTCATCCAGTCCGTCACCCGTCTGCACTCTGGTCCTGGTCCGGTCCTTCTGATCCCTGTCTTCAGTCTACCTTCCGTTCTCGCCCAGCCTGCATAAGATAAGAGACTCTATGAACAAGACTGTTCAACTTTATCTGCAAACCTCAACTAACCAGATACTCACCTGCCAATTCCCGTTGTTTACCTGCTTCAATAAACTCCTTTAACTTACCCATCTGTGTCTTCGGTTCTGTGACAATGATATTAAAGGCTCTAATACAGTGCGGCACAAAGCGCTTATGCGCTTTACGAGCGGAGAGTGATGCGCTTGAAGCCACATGGAGTTACAGCGCGCAGCGTGTCGAGTCCGCTTTGAAAAGTTCAAAGCACAAAGCACATATTGATGGACAGTGTATTATACAGTATTTATCTATACAATTGTTTATTGAGCCTTTTCTTTTAACGGTTTTCAATTTCAGTTACTGTGTGCGTGAAGAACAATTATTGTGCTCTGACTCTCTAGTGTTGTGATCTAACCGACAGCGTCCAACACCCGGTAGAAAGTAACACGATTAAGTTACAGCAATATAGTCCAGCAAGATAAAGTTTCTCCATTCAAAACCATAGACCTTTATCTACAGATCAAGTATACTGTAATAGTATTAACATTGAATCATCTTGAAGATAGTTTCATCATTGACTGTCACCGAACGCGACGCGCTGTTCGAACGCTGATTAGAGAATGACTGACAGCCGCAGCGGAGGGAAAATTAATTTCTATATCACATAATGGCTTCAGAACATTTATAATACAGTACACGAAAACTTTGTTACTTTAGAAAGTTTTTGTGCCGTTTGTGGGAATTAACAATAACATAGAATAGTATACGCACAAAATAGGATTTGAATTGGCCTCGCCTGAGCGATACCCGATCCGGCAAAGATGGCAGTGTCGGAGCCGATACCGAACCCGAGTATCGGATCGGCGCATCCCTAAATGCTATAATGTTAACACACGACAGATGTAGACCTGGATGTACACCTGACCTTTCAAAAGGTTGCACACACATGCTTTGTGGTTGATATGTGCCCTCGATGCGCACTTTTGTGGAGCCCTCACTCATGCAAGCTCTTCAGCACACTTCTTTTCGACAGTCAAAGCGGGGGTTACGTTTTTCCACGTCGTGCAGAATAACGCTAAAGGCACCAAGGTGGTGGTAAAGTGTTACCGATGTTATTCATCTGTTCTCACACATTTCAGCGTCGCAGTCACTAGTGTAAATGAACACTGTGAAATAATGGCGCAATTTTAACAGCCGCAACTTTCTCAGATTGCCTTGGTTTGGATTAAACTTCATGGTCCGATGAGTTTTGAATATTCTGCACACAGTAAACATCAGAATATCCCTTCTTCTGTCAATAAAATGGGCACTATTCCAACAACATAATCAGTGCATAAGCGGATCTACCAGAGCCGTTCGGCAGATAGTGAGCAGATGCACCAAATGTGTTGTAACGAGGCAGTGTCAGGCCAGGGGGATCCACAGCTTTTTATTAAGCATGGTCAAGACAGGCAGGGTGTGCAATGGCAAACAGGGCAGAACAGAAAAGGCAGAAACAAAACAGGTTGACAGGCAAAGGGCCGAGGCAGGCAGCAATAATCAGAGTCCAATTAACCATCCAGATCTTGGCAGGCAGAAAGTAGTCAGCAACGGTAAACAATCAGTCAAATACAGAAATCACACATGAGAAATGATGGCCGGGCTAAATCCACATAAGTGGCTATTGTGGTTCACGATCATAGGCCCTGTCCCAAATGGCACACTTCACATGAATTTTCAGTCTTGTGTACTTATTTCATGTGTCCGTTAAATACATGAGATCGTCTGTAGGTTGTCTCATTTTTCATTTTAGGTTTCAGAAGGTTGCTCACCCATACTTTGTGGTTGATATGTGCCCTCGATGCGCACTTTTGCAGAGCCCACACTGATGCAAGCTCTACAGCACACTTCTTTTCGACAGTCAAAGCGGGGGTTACATTTTTGCACGTCGTGCAGAATAATAATATATATATAGCTCTTCCGTGTCCTCTCGAAGGCCGTCAAGGAATTGGACCTCTCGTGGAAGGCTCCCGATGAACCTTCAAAGAGCAAACTGGATACGTGGTTCCTCCAATCGAGCCACCGTCAGGCCGCTTCGAAAAGAGGAACACCATTTTTCCCTACTGTGCATGAGCACGTGGTGAAGTCATGGGCGGCCCCGCAATCGGCGCGCACCCTCACCCCCACCCACCCAGGCCATGTTTGCCCCAATGGACGAGGCGGGGGACCACGGCTACCTCCTCACCACACCCCCCCACCCCACATTGTCAGCCATGTGGAAGCCCCCCTCCGACACTTGTAGATGCTCGGTTTGAGGGCGAACGTCCAGAAAAGTGTGCTCACACCAAACCAGACTACAACATTCCTGGGAGTGTGCTTGGATTCGGGGAGAATAAAAGCGCGCCTCTCCCCCAAGCAAACGGAGGCTCTGAGTTCTTCTCTCTGTCTCTTCAGACCTAGCAGGCTCATCCCACTGAAAGAGGTTCAGCGGCTACTGGGACGGATGGCGGCAGCTTCTTCGGTGTGTCATCTGGGGCTGCTGCATATGAGACCGCTTCAACACTGGGTGAAGCGCCCATCCCCCCGACTGCGTGGTATTCTGGCCACAAGCGCATTTTGGTCACCTGCAGGTGCTCCTGCCCCCTGGCCCCGTGGAGTAACCCAGATCTCTTCAGCTCAGGTGTCCCTATGGGCATAGTGACGCAGCATGTGGAGGTCCTGATGGACACTTCGTCCACCGGATGGGTAGCGGTCTGCTTGGGCAAGCCCGCCTCGGGTCGTTGGTTTAGAGAAGCAGATGGAGTGGCACATAAATCATTTGGAACTAGAAGCGGTCTCTCTAGTTCTCTATGCCTTTCGTTCTCGGCTGGAGCAGCAGCATGTGTTGATTCAGACCGACAACTACATACGGCCGAGAGTCTGTCTCTATGCTTTTCCTTCGGTAAAAATTTTGCCCATGGTGTTGTGCAAAATCAGGGAGTAGGCGGCCGGTGACTGGTAGCCCCGAACTGGCCGAATCAGCCCTGGTTTGCGGATTTGGTAGAATTACTGGCAGGACAGCCATGGGAGATTCCGCTCAGGAAGGACCTTCTGTCTCAGGTGAGCAGAACGATCTGGCATCCCAGCCCCGAGCTGTGGAGCCTCCATGTGTGGACGCTGCAGGGTCGCTGTGCGGACGGGATTAACGGGTTTTGAATACCATCGCGGAGGCACAAGCCCCGTCCACCAGGTGCCTGTATGCTCTAAAGTGGGGCGTGTTCTCGAAATGGTGTCAGGATGTCGGTATAGACCCTGCGAACTGCTCTGTGTCGGATATTCGGATGGATCGGATGGATGATATATGTGGTCACTATTGCCACATTTCACCCCCCGTTGACGGACAGTCTATCGGTAGACATGCGTTGGTGACACGGTTCCTCAAGGAAGCTAGGAGATTATGCCCTGCACGGCCGCTTTCGGTGCTGCCGTGGGATTTAGCTTTGGTCTTGGAGGCTTTGTCACCACCGCCTTTCGAGCCCTTAGCTTCTATTGCCATTAAGGAGCTATTGGTTAAAACGGCACTGTTTCTCGCTCTCGCTTTGGCGAAGCGGGTTGGGGATTTACAGGCTTTCTCTGTAAGTGAACATTGTATTCGCTTTGGACCGGGAAACTGTAATGTAACTCTCAGACCGAGGCCGGGTTACATTCCTAAGTCGCTCAACACCCCGTTCAGAGCGCAGATTGTTTCTCTGCCTGCCTTGTCCTCTGAGCCATCACCCTCTCAGGGTTTGGATGCTCAGAGTGCTATTTGCCCAGTCAGAGCGCTCCGAAAATACATTTCTCGCTCCGCCGCTTTTGGAAAATCGGACCAGCTGTTTGTGTGCTTTGGTGGGTTCAACAAGGGAGGGGGGGTCTCTTAACAGAGGCTTGCTCACTGGATTGTGGATGCTATTGTTTTGGCTTGATTGCCTGGGGCAGGAATGCCCCTTAACGTCAAGGCCCATTCAACTAGGGCTATTGCCTCCTTGTGGGCTTGGAGTAAGGCTTTCTAAGCAAAACCCCATTCGAACTCACTCAGCGCAACGTCTCCGTTCCCTACTCAGGGAACGAGGGTTACATACGTAAATGAGACTTTTTTTCTCACACTCCTAGTGACAATTTTACACTTCTGTATTACCTACATACAACAAACTGTACAGTCTTATTCCCAACTATATTGTGAAGGTTTTTCCAGAGGGATTTGTTGATATATCATTCTTGGCCTGATTTATATGACATTTTATGCCTAAAAATAGGGCGGAAATCTATTTAATGCTATTGGCAGTATTTTCTGATTTCCAGGGTAACAAAAAGAGATATTTATAGTCCCCTCAAGTGATGTCTTTTCATTGAATATATCAAGAAAATGCTAAAATAATTTTGAACCTTATTTTTTTCAATGGTGAGATTCGTCACTTCAAAATTTATGCAAATTAGTGCATATTTAATTAGATATAGCCTGATTAGCATATTTAAACATCAAATTACAGAAAACTCGCAATACATTTTTTCTCCTATTCATGTGAGTAATCAACTGGTAAAGTTTCATGGTGATATCTGCAAGTTAAAATTTTTACCCTATTCACCTGTGGCGGCCATCTTAAATTTGAAGGTCAAAAATAGGTAAAATCAATAAATCTACATAATTTATGAATTTCTTGACCCAAATAGTCTCAGAAACCATGTATTATGCAGCACTGTGGGCAAAACCATTAAAAAGTAATTTCACAGCTTGGCCGACGGCAGCCATTTTGGATATCGGGCTCTAACAAAATTTCCCCACATTTTTGTGAGGGGCACCCTGGCTCATTGTTTTCTTTAACCTTTATAGATGACAAATCCAGTGAGAAACGAACCTTCGCTCTCCACGGTCACGGAACAGCTAAAGATGACCCAACTAATGGACTTTTATTGTATTTTTCGATAGGTTCCGAGTGCCTGACAACTATGAGGGGGGTGAATTTTTTTTCTAACTTGTTAGTTTAGATCGTATTTAGATATAAAATCTATGACAAATAAGGGCGATAAACTTTTGATTGACAGCTGATAATGGGCTGCGCCGAGTGAATTTGACGTCTCGGCCATTATCTGACACAACACATCATACCACCTCTGTATCCTTTCCGAACATTTGTATTTTGTATTTCCCAAGATTTTCCAGTATGGTGCTGCCCATACCCCCCATAAACAGCCTCAAACCCATTCTTCAGAGAGTCTATTGGTGACGTCACAGACGCTTTGTCCATATTTTTTACAGTCTATGGGTAAAAGGCATCCCTGCTGTTCGGGCAAAAGGCACAATAATTAACATGATAATAAATATCTGACGGAATTTCCATTTGCTGACATGACGGATAGATTCAGATGTTAAATATCCTATATTAAATGGGGTGAGATAATCGCCTATTTATAATGAAACAATATATGATAATAATATCATAATAAAATATAATAAAATATAATTTATAGTTAATACTGTTAAGCTATATTAAATTATCCTGGGATCTTCTTCAATGGTTTCAGAATCTTTACTTTTTAAAATAATTTTGTGTCTGTATTTTTAAAATTTATATTTTAATGACAGTTTATTTACAGAACAAAAATGAATCTATTTATTTATCAAAATAAACCGAAATAGTACAAACTTTGCTTAAGTAATTATTTTGAACAAGTAACTTAAACATTAGTCAAAACATATTACTTTACCAAAATTGTTTGTGTAAGTAATGTGTGCCTTTTGCCTTTTACCCCGTGTGTGGGGTAAAAGGCTCACCTGGCCACCTAATACATAAGATTTTTAAACAAAACAAGCCACTTTTATGATTTATTTTAAAACAAAACATTTTTTTTCTGCAATCATACACTATGGGAACAGTGAAAAGCAATTTTTTTGTGTCTTTAGTCCCGTTGTACCTACTCAAATGCACTCAAGTCAAATCCACAAGGTTTTATGCCAATAATTAGTGTGGTGCTTTAGATGTGTTGGTCTGCATGTTTGGACCTACCTTTCTTCTTTTTATCATGATGACACAAGAGGATATTTGTGATAACTGCAATCACAAGAAAGAATCCCAGAACAAAACACCCCAGTAACTCTGGAGATGGTAAGAATCTATGCGAATTGTCCTTTTTCGTTATCTCTATATGATAGAAAAAAAAAAATAGTCCCAGACGTGTTAAAAATGGTTCTAACTGACATCACTCACCATTTTCATTCAAACGTAACATTTTATTTTACGTAACAAACATAACATATCCAGGGCATAACTACAACTGTAGTAAATTAACTCCCTTAATTTCCCCATTTAATCATTTTCAGTTTTATAGGATACTAAAAACTGAAAGATTCAAGATTACCTATGGTTGCTGGTGCTGAGGTTGGTATTTGACTGGTGGGAACAGAGAGACCAAGAGAATCTGGAAAAGACGAAATGATTATCTTGAAGTTTATCTACATGGGCTGCTCTGTGCTCCTGCGTGAAGCTCTGATCCACTTTAGTTTTAAAGGCTCTGTAGCTGCTTTGTGTCTGTGTAAGCAAGCAGCCTTAAATATTTGCAGTTGTCATAACATACAGTATATGTCATTATTTAGAATTTCATTATTAAAAGGGCATATAGGTTAAATTTGTATGACCTACAACACATCGGTGGCAACACTGATGGACAATGATACTGATTCTCACATGTCTTGTGGCACACAATTTGGTTTAAGGGGGGAAACAGTGGGGAAAAAAACAATGAGGGGGAAAACAAAAGGGCATTTTAGCATAAATCTTTATAAGGTTTGGAATGTAGCCTAATATGAGCTATATTAGCTGGATTATAGCATATTTTTGAAGTTTAACAGACATAGTCGCTGCTAAAGTTTGTGTAAAGATTTAACAACTATTTTCATGTTCCACAGAAGAAAACTTGAAAATTTTAGTTTTGGGGTAAACTGTTGCTGTAACTATTAAAATATTCCATGTTAACATGTTACATGCAAAAAAACAAAACACAAAACATGTTACTTACTGTTGCAAATCAACCCAGCTGCATTTGTTTCCTTACATAAATATTCATTGTCAATATAGTCAGGACACTCCCATAGGTTTTTGCTATTCTGGTTACAGATAAAATACCAGAGTGATTCGTTTTTATGTTTAAGGGGGGGGTCAAAGGCTGTGAAATGTTTGACCATTCCACAATTCAGCATATCACAGGCCATTGTAGCTTCTTCCTTATGCCAGCACGTGTCACACACTGTTCCCCATCTTCCATTGCGATGGATTTCCACTCTCCCAGCACATCGATCCAGACCGCCTGTCAGTCGCAGAGCCTTGTATTCTTCATTAAAATGAGAGGAGACATGAGAGGAGACAGACACATGCAAAGATGTTAATGTCACCCATGGCACAGAACCCCCGCATCTACACAATGTTTGACACAAAGGCTTTAATTACTTTATAATTTTATAATGAATCCCTCCATTAGCCAAAGTTTGTGGCATCAAATTTTTGAAAAACACTTTTAGAGGTTAATGCTGCCTTTACCACTGTATACCATGACATTTTCTGATAATGCAGATAGATGAGTGTGAACCCAATTGCAGGTACTTTATTGAAGATTTGATGAATGAACAGGTGAGTAACAGAATAATAATGAGAACAAACAAGCAATGGTGGCACAATGTGAAGAACAACACAAGAGAATCTGCTATGAAGAATCAATGACAGAGAATCAAAACTGAAGTATCAAAAATTGAGAAAAACAGGCAAGTACTTTACAGGGTATGAGTCTTTGTAATCAGTTAAAGACAAAGACACTTTTTAGGTCATTAAATCTTACTTTATCTACTTAATTACTGACATTTTATTCTGACGACATTTTATTCTGACTGTATAAACCAGAAGAGAACTGCCCCTGGGATTGTTCCAAGGTAAGTTTTCTCCTTTATCCAACATCAAATGGAGTTTTTCATTCTTTGCCACATGATTTTGGCTTGTATGCTATAAGGGACTAACTTAATATGCACTATGCATTTTCTTTTTTTTATATAAGTATGGCATTACTTTAATTAACTTCTCAGTTAAACTTGTCAGTTTAAAACATTAAAACATATGAATCTTAAAACAACAAAAAGGCTTATCATATCCATCATCGAATAGTAATTATTAGCTTATTTGGCTAAAATACGGATCCATCCATAATGAACTCTTATCAACATTGCTTGAAATGCCACTTATAACTCACACATAGTATTACATACCTGAGCAAACCACACCTGCGTCCTCCTTATGACCACAGTCATGTCCTTGTGTAAGTGCTGGGCATTCCCATAAGCTTCTCTCTATTCCAGTGCAGTTAAGTTCATCCAGGTGTATGGGGCCTGTACCCTGGCCGTACGGCTCACCTTGACCACTGACAGACACAGCGTACCCACAACCAAGCTGTGAACACACCACATTTGCATCCTCCACATCCCATTTATCATCACACACTGTGCCCCAGGACCCCCGCCACACCTCCACACGGCCCCCACAGCGATGACCGCCCCCAACCAATCGGACGGCAGCATTGCCTGAAGAACCAGTTGGGACATATAAACATTTAGACATTTTTTTTCACATAATTTAGACAAAGAACCGTTTAAGTACAAATCAAAAACATGCTTGCAGCAATGCAATAACAGGGGAAAGTTACGGTGGCCGAGAGAGCTCACCGCGCTGCAACCTGATGAAGACGCATGCAAATACAAAAAAAAAACGTGTGCAAATATAAAAACGCATGCAAATAGAAAAAAAAACATCCGGAAATTAAGAAAAACATCTTCATCAGTTCCACAACACACGTGTGCTCCAATTACTCAAAACACAACCAAATACAGAAACGCGCTTCAAGTAACCAAGTAACAAGGTCCACAACGGAAATGTTTCCGGGGAACCAAATAAGTGACGGACCCGACTGGGACGTGTTCATCATAGATATGTAAATAAAGGCTACTGTAGATGTGGTACGGCGGAGTTTCCATCGTCATCACCGGCGGCCATCTTGTCACAGACAAGCTGATTGGTCAGCACGAACACAAATACTCTTATCTCGTTGAAATCTTGACGGATTTACAAACGGTTTGGTTTCTTACAAATGTTATTAACGTGGCTATAATTTATTTATACACTTTTTATTCATAAGTATGCAGTGTAATAACTACATCTCTGACGTTTATAACAAAACAAACCATTTGAAAATCGGTAGAAAATTGAGCAAGTTATGCTCATTTAAATAGTACATGTACCACTAACACAATGTTACGAGTGAGTGACCCAGACAGCAAACTGACATTGAATCAACGTGGAAACGACGTCTCTCATGACATTGAAACAACGTTGATTTTGCTCATCGAATTAACGTTGAACCAACGTCAGACGTGGCATTCTTCAAAGCTAAATGAAAATCGAAAATTGGTTTGCTTTCATAACGTTGAAACAACGCGTTGATTTCAAGTTGATTTTCCGTTAGTTTTGAAAGAATGACGCGTCTGACGTTGGTTCAACGTTAATTCGATGAGCAAAACAATGTCAGATCAACGTTGTTTCAATGTCATATTTCCACGTTGATTCAATGTCAGTTTGCTATCTGGGGAGCTACCTGTGACAAGATGGCCGCCAGTTGCAGACGTCGACCTCCATTGGCCAGCAGCGTGGATGACATATCTAGCCTTTATATAGATATCTATGGTGTTCATAGCATACACAGGATGTGCTTACAGCAAAAAAAAACCTTTATTAACAAGAAGTCAAAGCCTATATATTTTTTTATAAATAAACTATACTATTAAAATAATATTGTATATACAAATAATATTATAATATTATAATTTTTTTATAGTTCGTCTGTACTCCTTGCTTACTCAAAATTCTACTTTATTTTATTTAATTTCTTTTGACTTTTCCCCCGCAAAACACAGAGATTCAAATTATTATGACATACAACTTGTGTACAATATACAACATGTGTTAACAATATGTTCAATGTCATCACAATACAAAAGAGAAAAGAACAATGATCTGAAAACTAAACTAAATAAATAAAAAAAGATCTAGAAGAACATGAAGGCAAGATATTAATCTATACATCAGTTACACTATACAAATAGTTTCATTTTATGTTTAAAATTTTCATTAGAAAAGTTTCCTAAAAATGTTAGGTAATGTATGGCACTGACATACAGATATATAAAATGGATATTTTAAAAGATTTTTATAAAGTAAAAATAAAAAATAAATAATTTATTTGCAACCGTTATGTTAATGATTATATTTCTGTCGTCAGAACAGCTATACAGCTGATGGACAAAGTGCTGCGTTGTCATAGGAACATTCTAGGTAAAAATAATTACATTACGTTGTCTGTTGTTGCTCTCTTCATCAAGTTCCAAACGGCTACATAAATGACACACTAGTGTCATGCTTTGCCGTCTGCCCTTTGAAGGGAGTAGGGCATAGGGAAGCTCACCAGCAATAAGCAAGTCTCAGTTGGGTCCGTCACTTATTTGGTTCCCCGGAAACATTTCCGTTGTGCTCTGTGTTACTTGCAGCGTTTCTGTATTTGGTTGTGTTGTGAGGTTTTGCAGTGCGTTTTGTGTATTTGGTTGTGTTGTGAGTACTTGGAGCACACGTGTGTTGTGGAACTGATGAAGATTTTTTTCGTAATTTGCAGATGTTTTTTTGTATTTGCATGCGTTTTTATATTTGCAAACGTTTTTTTTTTTTTTTTGTATTTGCAAAAATGAAATTAAAATAATTTATCATGAATATTTGAAGTTAATCTTACACTTATCTTACTATTATTATTTATTGTATGGGAACAGTTTTTACAATTTCACATTGTGAAACATACATGCCAACCTACAGAAATGTTCTATTTCACGTTCCACTGCTTGGTTCTTACCACAAATAACCTCAGAGAGCATTTTGCAGTGGCTTCTCACAGTCTGAGTGCAGTTGTTTAGCTCCGAGTCGTGGTAAAGGCAGCCTGTGAGACAGGTACTGTTGAATTCTGCATCAAATGCCTTTAATTTATACACATCATCACATCCCAGGGACAGACAGATCTGAGAAGAGAGACTGTTTATGTCCTCCACGGCTATAACAGATGTGTTGTTTCTAGAGGTGCTGAGGGTCCAGGAGCATGACCCAGAATGCCGATCTGCTTGTGACACAACTGAGAATACAAGAAAATGTACTTTTTACTTTTCAATGCATATTGAGATATGCAATTGAGATATCCTGGTCTGTGAATTGAATTGAAATTATTCATTTAGATTAATTTGTTGTGAAAAGCACTATACAAAGTGGCTTTAGCCTACAGAACATGCGCGTCTACATTACAATTTAGAGTGATTTGCAATGCATGCGTCTACATTACATTTTAGAGTGAATTGCTATCAGAGGTGACCATGTAGCCCTATCCAAGTCAAGTATTTCAGAAATGTACATATAAACCAGTGATGCGCGGGTCAATGTATAAACAACCCGCAACCGACCGACGTTTTCAGCTACCCGCCCGCAACTCGGACCGCAAAAAAAGTATAAAAAAACATTGTACCCGACCCGCTTCCTGACCGCATTATTTAAAAGTAAATGCTCATGCCTCCATCTCTCTGCAGACTGTAGTGATCATCGCAGATATGGCCGGTTCGTGAACGAATCGTTCTTTTGAACCGGTTCTTTTTAACCGGTCGAATCAGTACTCGAACTGAATCGTTCGAAACAGTTCGCGTCTTGCGTCAGTGCTGATCATAGAGGTGCTGATCCACAAGTTACTAAAGTTACTCACTTTCAGACATGCCTGAGTCGCCTCCGAATCGAAATAAATCAATATCCTGAATTATATTTTACTCCAGTAACTCCAACAGTTCACTGAACCGAGACATGTTGGTGCCACTGTTGAGAGAAGTGATGAGCACGAGCAGCTGATACTGCGCATAGATACTGCGTATACCGAACGCACAGGGACAGCGGTTCTCCAATCACTAGTAAAGAACCGAGAACTGTTTAGACTGAGCTTGTGTGTTATCTTCGTGCCAGTTATTCAGCCAATAATGTGTAGGGCTGTATATTTCATCAAAAATTGTGTCTAGTAATATACAAATGTTTAATTGGCATCTTTTTTCAAACGACCCGACCGCCGCGACCCGAATATCATTAAAAACATTTTTGGATGACCCGTAACTGCGGGTGACCGCAGGCACCCGCTCATTTCGGATCAACCCGCGCATCACTGATATAAACAACATGAAACATATATTTTTTTTTTCATGTTGTAGCCTAACCTGTTTCTGAAATACTGATGTTTTTATAAAAGGGCACAAACCCAAATAAACAACACAGCACATTTCTGCCTTTTGAACTTGGGTATTACAACGGAACACACAACATACATTTATAATAAACTATAAAAATGGAGTTCAAATAACAATAGCATAGAGCCCAACATGATCTGACATCTCACACTGCCTGTTTGATGTGACACCTGTTTTAGTGCAACAAAGTGAAATACAGTGGAAGTGAGCAAATTTGCAGTGGTTGGATAACAAGAGCATCACCGCAACATCCTGTCACACTTTTCAAAGGGGTTAAGAATTATGTGAAATTATTCTTCATGATGCTCTAAGGCTTAATGTCAAAACATTTAGCAGCCCACATTGAGGCACAAAAAAAGGAGTGATTTAGATGTACTAAAGGAAGAATTACCCATTATCATCAAAATGACGTGAAGAAAAATACTCACATTTCATATTGACCTTGACCTTTGGATGCTCAGTAGAGATGATTTTGTCATATCCTGAAAAAAGGGCAAGAAATTTTACAGTCCTGATAAATTGTTGTCTCTATATTACTTAGCCGTAATAATATTTTTACCAAACTAATGAAGTCACTATAAAAAACAATGTTTTTGTTCCACTGTGTGTTTTAGTTCCAACTCTCAGACCATTGTACAACACAATGTTTCTGCTCAAGTTTTATTCTGTGGGTCCACTGAAAGATGTAGATGGCAACTGAATGATTAATTACATAATGGTAGATGCAGTAGTACGTTCAGAATCTGCAAAATGCTACTTAAAAAACAATAAGAATTTTTTATAATTGCTATTTTATAATAGCTGTGCATGAGTCCCTCAATTGTGAAAAGATGGATCCCAAAAACATATTAAGAAGATGCTGAAAGGCAAATAATGTTCAGGAACTAGAGAATAACAATGTTCAGGAACAAGAATAATTCTGAACAACAGTACGTATTTTAACTACACAGGACAAACAAGGAGCTCATGAAAAACTATCCCAAAACAATAAACAGTGTCATTTTTTAAAATTCATTTTTTATTTTGTTTTGTGGAATACACTGAATGCAAACATATTTTATGCAACAACTTATTTAGGGTATGTAGCACTAAAAAAACAATAGGTAAGTTTTAGGATCACTCTTGTTTTGTTAAAATTATTAACATTTTGTAGATTCTGCTAGGTGTATTTAAATTTATGACCTCAACTAAAGGATTATTAGGAACACCATAATACTGTGTTTAACCCCCTTTCGCCTTCAGAACTGCCTTAATTCTACGTGGCATTGATTCAACAAGGTGCTGAAAGCATTCTTTCGAAATGTTGGCCCATGATAGGATAGCATCTTGCAGTTGATGGAGATTTGTGGGATTCACATCAAGAGCAAGAAGGTCCCGTTCCAGCACATCCCAAAGATGCTCTATGGGTTGAGATCTGGGGCCTCATTTATAAACATTGCGTTCGCACAAAAGAAGGCGTACGCCGCTCTCTACGCAATAGTTGGTATTTATAAAAAGCAAACTTGACGGTAAAATGTGCGGTCCTTCACGCAAGCTCTGACCCAGGCGTACGCACAAAAACGAGTGAAATGAGAAATGGCGACACCGTCGGCAGTTGGTAAAAACATGTGAAAGTGTGTGAAACTGTAGACGGTTGTGTAAAATAAATGGCAATACTGCCTCTCATAAATAACACGAAGACTTCACAAAGCAAGTCTTACAATTAACAGCCTACACGAACACCTGTTTGATCGATCTGCAACAGAAATGCAAAACATAGGCCTATTTCCGAAAAGAAAGTGAAATATGTTCTGCAATAATATTGGCATGTTATACAATTCATCCTTATAAATAAGATGGTAAACAGAACAAAATAATGTACAAAACTGATATTCTCGCCAATGTGTCTGTCTAATGGAGCAGATATAGCAATTACGTAGATAGTCAGTCAGATAGATAGATAATTAGGGAGATATAGCTAGATAGATCGATAAATAGATAGATGTATTATTTTTCCACTGGGGAAAGTTGTTTTCATAGTAAAAATTTCTTCATTAGCTACGGAATCATGGTATTCAAGCATATGCCTTTAGTTTGTTTTATTTTTGATAAAATAACGACGTATGTCTCAACCATTCAGAAAGCTGTAAGAAATTACATTTGCACTGAACTATTTCCCATTTCCAAGTAGATTAAAACCGACATCCGCTTGTCAGATGCAGAATTAAATGGATGGAAATAAAATGCCCCATCACAATGCGTAATGACGCACAATGGCTAATATGCGCTCTTAGAAGATGTGGAAATTAAATGGAAGGATTCGGAGTGAACGCGTCATCTTCACAACAAAAGGTGTGGAAAAAATATATTATTTATTCAAGAATTCCCTCATTGTGCAGTTTATTTCAGTTAGGACAGTCTTGATTTCGCCCAACTCCTTGGCCACCTCTCTAATTGAATTAATGACTAGACGCTTTTTTGCCTCGACTTTGATGTCCGACCATTTCTTTTTTATTTCGGCCATAGTCCGAGGTTGTGAGGCTACAGCATTTACGGCGTCTGCAACCTTTTGCCACTCAAGTGCTTTTTGGCATTAGTAATGCCCACACTGTGCCCTCCAAACAACATTTTTCTCCTCTTTTCCACCTCACCAATGATAACTTCTACTTCACATTGACTTAAGTTACGTTTTTTTTTTAATTTCCTCTATGTGTTTGCTATGATTTCGCAATCAATGAATATTAACTTGTGGGCGTTTCACGGACTATTTATGGGCAACTATGGGCATGACATGAAGCCGCAAAAGCTGCGCTACATTTAGAATTGATTGTGATTTATTAAGGGAAAAATGCGTAGGATGTGAGTGTGCACGGTTTTATAAATCCGAATATTTCTGTGCGTATGCACGTCCTATGTTTCATCCGTACGCCACTTCTGACGCAAATCCTATGCAAAGTTTTATAAATGAGGCCCCTGGTGACTGTGGGGGCCATTTTTAGTACTGTGTACTCTGTCATTTTCAAGAAACCAATTTGAATTGATTTGAGCTTTGTGACATGGTGCATTATCCTGCTGGAAGTAGCCATCAGAGTATGAGGATGGTGGCCATAAAGGGATGGACATGGTCAGAAACAATTCTCAGGTAGGCTGTGGCATTTAAACGATGCCCAATTGGCCCTAAGGGGCCTAAAGTGAGCCAAGAAAACATCCTCCACACCATTACACCACCACCACCAGCCTGCACAGTGGTAACAAGGCATGATCGATCCACGTTCTCATACCATTTACGCCAAATTCTGACTCTACCATGTGAATGTCTCAACAGAAATCAGACCAGGCAACACTTTCCAGTCTTCAACTATCCAATTTTGGTGAGGCAAATTTTAGCCTCTTTTTCCTATTTGTAGTGGAAATGAGTGGTACCCAGTGGGGTCTTCTGCTGTTGTAGCCCATCCGCCTCAAGGTTGTGCTTGTTGTGGCTTCACACATTTTCTGCATACCTCGGTTGTAACAAGTGGTTATTTCAGTCAAAGTTGCTCTTCTAGCTTGAAATGATTGTGTGTGAAAATCCCAGAAACTGAGCTGATTGTGAAATACTCAGACCGGCCCGTCTGGCACTAACAAGCATGCCATGCTCAAGATTGCTTAAATCACCTTTCTTTCTCATTCTGACATTCAGTTTGGTGTTCAGGAGATTGTCTTGACCAGGACCACACCCCTAAATGCACTGAAGCAACTGCCACGTGATTGGTTGATTCGATAATTTCATTAATGAGAAATTGAACAGGTGTTCCTAATAATCCTTTAGGTGAGTGTATATGCTAGATTCAGAATTTGTATAATAGCACATTTACATGCAAATGTATCATACAAACAACATTTTATGATATTCACCCATCCTTATATGCTTTATTAATGCAATAATCTTTTAGTCTTGACTTCAAAATAATAGAATAGAAAATAATAGAAGCATTACTGAATTGTTTATAACAGTTGGATTCTCTATCTTTCTTTTTATTAAAAGCAAATATTATTATTATTATATTATTGCTTTATTTGCTTTGGTTTAAAAATTCAGTACTGTGCAAAAGTCTTAGACATGTTTATATCCCCCCCCCCCCCAAAAAAAAAACAAAACAAAACAAAACAGGTTTTTATATATTTTGCTGAAGTGTATAAGAAAATCAGTTTACATTTCCAAACCTTCCTCTTGCCATTAATTATAATATACAAGAATTGTTGTAAGGATTATGCAAGGATTGCTTTATATTTAAGTAAAAAAAGGCTTCAAAAATATAACTTGAATGTTAAAAAAATGTAGCTTTCAATTGTGTCAATTATTGTTGAATGGCTACAATTAATGTTTAAAATGGGGGGGGGGGGGTATTTCCATTGAGACTTTAGTAGCTGTATTAGTTTCAGTGAAACTAAGTATTTAAAATACACTTCCTGTTGTGTGATTGTGAAATGTGTGATTAATCTGGTTAATTCTTTAAATCAATTGACCACACAAAAAATGTTACAAGACTATTTAAAATAAACAATGTTTTTTTTTATCAAAGAATCCTGAAAAAAGATACTGTATTACAGATTCAACACTACAATAAGCAGAACAATAATTTTCTGTGATAAGTAAAGTTTGAGGTAAAGTTTTTTTTAAATATATTTTTAGAAATATTGTAATGATTTCTTAAAGATCATTATACTGATAAAATAACTGGAGTACTGGCCGCTGAAAATGGAGCTTTGCCATCACAAGAAAAATTACATTTTAAAATATTAACAGAAAATAGTTATTTAACTATTTATAGATAGATGATAGATAGACAAATAGATACCTTGTATAAAAGCAACAGTTTGGACAACTGTCATGATCCTGAAAGCCTCCATTCTTCATGAGCTGAATGAGGGCTGTTTTAGGACTGCTGTACCTCACTTTCCAAATCACTGGGAGGAAGTGAGACTGCCTAGCTGTTTTGTATGTGCGTTTGTGTGTGTGTGTGTGTGTGTGTGTGTGTGTGTGTGTGTGTGTGTGTGTACCATACTCCCTTACAAAAAGAAGTTTATTTTTCACTATTTTGATGATCCCTTTAACACATTCTGTTGTCTATAAGTAACCTTGCAAATACATGTCTACTAACTCTCATTAGAATATTAGTAGACTAGTAGGGTTAGGCTTAGAATAAGTTGACATGTAGTTGCATAGTCTTTAAGAATTTAATTTTAATTCAATTAAGAAATTAAAGGGACACTTCACCCATTTGCATTAAGCTTTGTTTTACTTCCTGCTTATTATGACGTAAAAATCGTCATTTTGCGTCATCATAACCAGGAAGTCCCATTTCATTGAAAAGTGTAGAGACTACAAACTTTAGCTCCTCATTATTCCAGGGGGTGGGACCCACTCACCCTAAAGACTTATTACAGATCAGTGGGTGGGACTTCACTTGCAGATAGTGAAATCAATATCAGCCTTCTTGTTTGGAAGCTAAGCTAACAAGCGCTGTGGAGATAGGAAGTTATGACAATGACGGAAGAAACTAAAGAGGATTTTGAAGTTCTGCTGCTCAAATCCGATGTTCGTGGCTATCTTTACGAGGCGCAGTATAGTTAAGAGCAGCGGAGGCTGACAGAGGAACAGGAGGCGGCTGCCTGTCGCGGACGAGGAGCCTGGACTGGCTCGAGCAGGGCGGACTGCTGGTGCCTGTGCTCTCGTTTGCTCTACGGACACAGATAGAGTCCGTCTGCTGCAGAGAATTTCAACGATGGCAATTTCTCCTGAACGAAATCTCTGATTTAGATGAGCACATGGACGTTTGTGTTGTGATGTGAACCATCCTATTTTCGCCTGACTGAACATTCAGGTATCATGCAGTAATTATATAGAAAGAAATACAAACGAGGAGTAATTCACTAATGACTTTGCCAGTGTAACATTAACGGGGTTAGTTGTTGTGGGAAGGAAGGGGCAGGAAACCGGCGAACATTTAAACATTTTAATAGTTAAATGAACTATTAAAACTGTTAATAAAATCAGGCCTGTTTCTCTCTCAATCTGCACTATCGTCACACTTCTCCTTTTATGCCTCCGCGCCTCCGTGAGAGATTCGACACCGGTGTGTCTCACAGGTGTCTTTCATTATCACTCACGCCACCGGCCTTGCGCTGCTCTCACGTCCCTAGCCCTCGTCCTGCTCGCCACAGCCAACTAACTAGAAATTTTGTGTGAAATGAAGGTCAAACTCTGGTGGCAGCTAACATTAGCCTTGTAGATGCAAGAGTGATTTCTCTGATGTCAGGGCTTAAAGTGAAAAAAAAAATCCTGAGCCTGAACTTTTTTTTTCGGGGGGGGGGGGGGGGGTGATCTTCAATGGCACCATTTATTTCAAGTATTACTGCATCTTTTTTTAATGAATGAAAGCCGGTATCACTAATAATATCCTGATATCTAGATTAAAATTTGTTTCCCAAAAATTTTAAATGAAAAGTTTCAAAAAATATAAAAATTTTAATTTAAGTAAACTTAAGACAATCCTCATTTAACCCATAATAGATATCATATTTAACTGTACCATAAAGAAACTGAATAAGGCTATAACACAGTCTGCCCTGCATACATTATAAATGAAATATAGATTAATCCTTATCAAAGCTACAAGCATTCTTTAGTCAAGTGCAGTTAGTAATTTTTGGTTCCCTCTGTTCTTTAGGTTACTGGCGCACGTCTTTCTGAGCGTTGTGTGTGTGTGTCAGGAGGAAATTCACTGAAAGCGCGTTCTCCTTTATCGTGCAGAAATGGTTTAAAGCATTTGCGTGAATAAGAGCCTGATCATAATCCTAGCTAAAGGATGACAGACAGAAAGAACGAATGGATAGCTATACTGCGTTAACTGCCATATTTTAAAACATTAAAGCTGGACAAAAAAAGAATCGCATGCGTTGACAGCTTGTCATATGTAATGACCTCAAATAATTGTTAAATTTGTTTTTTTTTTGTTTATTGTACATAATCTGTACTAATATAATGTTAACAGTATAAATGTAGAAAGCCTCAGAAAATATGTATACTGTTGGGGGCGCTGTGGGTTGAGAAGACCGGTTCGAAAAAGAGAGAGAAGAAGTGTAAAAAAAGCGCAGTTCACGCATGTTGTTGTTCATGTAAAAATTGAGCTCAAAAATCTGTCACAGAAACAAAAGAGAAAACAACCGGAGCAAATAAATCTACAGAAAAGAACTGATTGTCGTCGTTTTTGTCCAAGGGAGCAACATAAAATTGGTGTTTCTGCTTGGTTGTGACGGATTTCGGGAAGAAGAAAGCAGCAAGTGATGAAACGAGCCGCGAGTGCAGCGCGAGCTGAGAACGAGCCGCGATTCACGGAGAGAGTGGACTTTGAAACGGCGGAAAAATAACTGCAATCTGCAAACGTGAGTTAAGTTAATCTGTTCAGTGAGTGGTCATAATGTTGCCTGTGTGGGAAGCTACGCTGGATGAAATAGAGAGTAAATTACTCAAGTTATCTGCTTCGCAACTGAGAAGTTTGTGTGAAATGTTAATGCTAAATGTGGGGGAGGATGAGACACACACGCCTCGCGCGCTGAGAAGACGCATTCTGCAGCATTTAGAGGGAGATGATGTTGTTTCACTCGAAGATGAAGGACTATCTATGTTGTTAGAGACAAAGGAAAAGATTGAAAGTTTGAGAAGTGTTGACGAAGAAGAAACCAAGAGCTCATCCAGTGTAGGGGTTGAAGCAACCAACGAGGTGCAGCGAAAAGTTGACCTGGAGCACCACTCTGTGGGCGTTAGTGGAATTGCATCAGAAAAACCTGTGAAAAACACTGCAACACAATCACTGTATGTCAGAACAGACAGAAAACTGCAAAATTCATCAGTTTCAGGAGAAAATGTCACGCTAGTGCATCCAGTGTATAAAAAAGAACTCAAAATAATTGGGCAAATAGGTGAACCGGACCAGAGGGACAAATTAAACTGCCTGGACAGACAGATTTACAGGGCCTGCAAAAAGGGTTATGATGAGGGAGAAATTGTTGAGGCAGTCATTCAAGCCATCATCCCAGGTGTCAGTTTGAGAAGTTACCTGGAGAGTAGGACAGACTTAACATTGCCTGCTCTCAAACAAATTCTCAGAGCACATTTTATTGAAAAGGATGCAACTGAATTGTATCACTCACTCACACGTGCAGTTCAAGAACCCAAAGAAACGCCGATCCAGTTCTTAGTTCGAGCCATGGATCTCAGGCAGAGGGTTTTATCAGCATCTGAAAATGTAAAGGCAGGATTAAGATATAATCACGAACTAATCCAGAATCAGTTTTTGCAGACAGTTCTGACTGGCCTTCATGATGACAGTGTACGAACAGATCTAAAACCCTACCTGGAAAACCCACGGGTGGAAGATGAAGTGCTGTTGGAGAAAATGAACATGTCGTATAGTCTTGAGCTAGAAAGAAAAACAAAGTTCTCAACCACTCGACCAAAAATAGCCAAAGTGGCCACAGTTATGGAAGAGGAACAGGCACATGCTGAACAAGATAGAGATGTCAGGATGAAAAAATAGAAAGCTCCAAAGCCTAACAACCTGATGGAAAAGCTGGATGCTCGAGACAAAGTGATCTGTGAGGCAATTCAGAACCTGACGTCTCAAGTAGCGAGCCTTGCTCAAACATCACGACCTCAGATGACTAGAAACAGTAACCAGAGATTCCCTCGCAACCAATTTCCACCTGTTCGACCAACCACCAGGCGCTGTAACCAATGTGAACAGTCTATCTCAGAGGGAAGGTGTGAACACTGTTACAAGTGTGGCAGCAGTGAGCACTGGGCAGCGGGTTGTCGAAAACGAACTGTGAACAATGTAACGTCAAGCAAGATTGAGATTACATCACACATTATTGAAAACTTACCAAGAGGTCGAACAAACAGGAGAAAACAGCCAGTTTGGTGGGACGCAGATGCTTGGTGCAATGTTCTCTCGGAGGTGTCATAACATCAGTGCTTTGGGACACGGGGTCACAGGTTTCAATTGTGGGCTCGGAGTGGAAGAAAATACACCTTCCTGACGCAGAGGTGAGACCAGTGAGAGAGCTGCTGGAGGAGGGAGAACTCAACCTGACAGCAGCGAATGGGACAAGCATCCCATATGAAGGCTGGATGGAAGTGGAGTTTTGTCTGTCTGGAAACACTGAGACTGAAGGAAGGGGCACACACCTGATGGCACCAATTCTCATTGCATCCAGTGAATTGGAGAAACCCATAATCGGCTTTAATGTGATTGAGGAACTGGTCCAAGCTAATGCAGCACAGCAGATTCCTTTGAGTTCCCTTGTAAAAACACTGAGTTCATCCCTGGAAGTGAGCCCTAGGAAAGCAAAAGCCGTTCTGTCACTCCTGAAGAAACGCAAAAACAGCAGCGGGTGCCATATTGCAAGACTTGGACGAAAATCCATTATTCTTCCAAGATGCGCGAGAGTGAACGTCAGTTGTGGCAAGCTCAATAAGGCGGTTACCCTTGGAACACACGTAATGCTGGAGCCCAATTCGGAAGCACCCTGGCCTGCAGGCATAAAGGTAAACAAACAGCTTATTCAGATGGCCCTGAACGAGGATGATAACATTACAGTGATGGTGGAAAATACCACAGGAGAAGAGGTGACACTTACAGCACGGACTGTCCTGGGGTGGCTGCATGCAGTAGATGCCATCCATCAACCGGAAGTGAAGTTGCCGTTTCCGTCTGAATTCCAATCTCAGCTATCACAAGGTGACAATGACGTACCGCCAGAGACCCAACGTACAGTTCAGGCGAGTGAAGGTTGGGATCCGCCAGTGGACCTCAGTCACTTACCCGGAGAACAACAGGAACGTGTGAGACAGCTGTTGAGAGAGAATAGTGGAGCGTTTGCTAAGGATGACTGGGACACTGGATGTATTCCGGACCTCAGAATGGACATTTGTTTGAAAGATAAAATCCCTGTACAAAAGACGTACAATGCAATACCACGACCCCTATATCAAGAGGTGAAGACCCACATACAGAATCTGCTGAGTCAGGGGTGGATTCAAAAGTCGACATCCTCCTATTCCTCGCCAGTTGTGTGTGTGAGAAAGAAGGATGGGAGCTTGCGTCTATGTGTGGACTACAGGCTGCTCAACGAGAAGACACACCCTGACCGACATCCCATCCCACGAATCCAAGAGATACTGGAAAATTTAGGGGGGAACTCCTGGTTCACTGTCCTGGATCAGGGTAAAGCCTATCATCAGGGCTTCATGAGCAAAGACAGTAGGGCATACACGGCATTCATAACACCCTGGGGGCTCTATGAGTGGGTGCGGATACCTTTTGGCCTCACAAATGCACCCGCCACCTTTCAGAGATACATGGAAGAGTTTCTAGGAGAGCTAAGGGATGATATCTGTGTTCCCTATCTTGATGATGTGTTAGTCTTCAGCAAGGATTTCGACCAGCACCTAGAGGACTTGAAGAAAGTGCTACAGCGACAGCAGCAGTGTGGGATCAAACTAAGGCCAAAGAAGTGTGACCTTTTTAAGCGGGAAGTCTGCTATGTGGGCCGCATCATCTCTGAACATGGGTACAGCATGAACCCCAAAGAAAAAGAGGCTGTGCAAGCACTAAAGTGGGAAACACCTAGCACTGTCCGTGAGGTGAGGAAGCTCATGGGTTTCCTTGGTTATTACAGATCATACATCGCTGATTTTGCCAGAATAGCCAAGCCTTTATATGAACTATTGACAAAGCCCAACACGTGCAAAAGGAAAGGCCCCGGAAAAAGAGGGAACTCTTCCTCGCAAGCACCTCCATCACAGCCAGTGGAGTGGACAGGGAGACATCAGGAAGCGCTGGAGAAGCTGATTACAGAGTTGTCAAGCCCACCCATTATGGCATATCCAGACTTTGAAAAGCCATTTGTCCTTCATGTCGATGCGTCAGAAGAAGGGCTAGGAGCTGTATTGTATCAACGACAGGGAGGTAAACTCCGCGTAGTTGGTTATGGATCTCGGACTTTGAGCCCGGCCGAAAGGAACTACAAGCTGCATTCTGGGAAGTTGGAGTTCCTGGGACTCAAATGGGCGATCACAGAGCGTTTCCGGGATTACCTGTTTCATGCACCGCATTTTGTTGTCTACAGTGATAACAACCCGTTGACATATGTCATGAAAACGGCAAAGCTTAACGCAGCAGGGCAACGGTGGGTGTCTGAGCTGGCAGACTACCGTTTCACTCTGAAGTATAGACCAGGGACGGCAAATCGAGATGCAGACTTCTTATCACGGAGACCAGTGCCCATTGAAGTCACAGTCAGAGAATGTACTCAGGAGTGTGAGCCGGAAGTTCTGGGATCAATCGGGGAAGTTCTGAAAGCACAACGACGTGGAGAAGTGGACTGGATATCTGCAATCACCTGCAACATAGATGTCTTACCGGAAGAGCTGAAGGGTGGATCAGTGGACAGTCAGCGGCTAACATCTCAGGATATCAGGAGTGCTCAGCTGAGTGATCTAGTCATCAGCCGAGTACTGGATCTGAAACAGAAACAAATTTATCTCAAACACAAAGACAAATTGATGGAACCAGAACCTGTGAGACGACTCTTGCGAGAATGGCATCGCCTGCAGATTAATGAGGAAGGTATCCTGCAAAGGAAGATAATGACCAGAACTCAGTTAGTTGTCCCAGAAAACTTGAAAAGTATGATATACAAGTACCTGCATGAAGACATGGCCCACCTGGGTACCGAACGTATGGTGGCAGCAGCTCGTGCACGTTTCTTCTGGCCAAGAATGAGAGAGGAGATAGAGCATTATGTCACAAGAGTGTGTCGATGCCTAAGACAAAAGAAACCAAACCGGATTACCAGAACCCCAATCAAGAGCATTGAGACAACAGCTCCATTTGAGATGATCTCGATTGATTACCTGCACCTGGAGAAGAGTAGAGGGGGAGCAGAGTACATTCTGGTGGTCATAGACCATTTTTCGAAGATTGCTCAGGCATACGCCACCAGAAACAAGTCTGGAAAGACAGCAGCCCGGAAGATCTTTGAAGACTTCATCATGCGTTATGGTTTCCCCGCAAAGATCCATCATGACCAGGGGAGGGAGTTTGAGAACAGCCTGTTCCAAAAGCTACAGAGTTATTGTGGGATTAGGCATTCACGTACAACCCCCTACCATCCCCAAGCTAACCCAGCAGAGAGGTTCAATAGGACACTGTTGGGGATGCTGAGGACCTTAGAGGAGACGAAGAAGTCGAATTGGGCAGAACACCTTAACAAAGTTGTCCACGCCTATAATTCCACGGTGCATGAGTCAACAGGATTTTCCCCATTCTTTCTTCTTTTTGGACGAGAGCCAGTTCTTCCAATTGATCTTGTGTTCCCCACAAAGCAAGTAAAGGACACCCGGTCTCATGCCGACTATGCTGAAAAGTGGAAAAGGTCTATGCAAGAAGCATATGATATCGCAAAGAAGAACATGAAGAAGGCTGCTGCAAAGGGGCAGAGAAATTACAATCGGAAGGCATGGAGTTCTGTCTTGGAGCCCGGTGATCATGTGTTGGTGAGGAACCTGTCAGAAAGAGGAGGCCCAGGAAAACTGCGAGCGTTCTGGGAAAAACAAACGTATGTGGTGAAGGAAAGGAGAGGAGGAGATGGACCGGTGTACGTTGTTGGACCGTTGGATACGACAGGAAAGGATAGAGTGTTGCACCGGAACCTTCTATTACCTTGTCCGTATCTGGTGGATGAGCCGAGAACAGCCGATGTTCGTTTGGAAAGAAAAGGATGTCAGAGGAACAGATCAAAACAGGAAGGACAATCACCACAAAATACTCACCATGGAAACACTGACAGTTCCAGTGACGAGGAGGTTGACTTGTGGATTCCAATGCGGAGAACAGGAACAGAATTAGATCCATGTGCGGCAGAATTTCACCCTGGAAGAGAGGAGAGAAACAGGAAACCTGAAAAGGAACTTGACATCGAAGAAATTGGTGACGAATCCGTAAACCTACCTGACTCAGAGAAATCCGATGAAGAAGTGCTGGGAGATCTTCAAGGGGAGCAGGAGTTGGAGGAAGGATTCATTGGGGAAGCCCAGCATGAAGATAGTGATGAGGCATCAGAACCTATGAGGCATGAAGATTGTGACGTGACATTAGAACTTATGAGGAGAACTTCTGCCAGAACCAGGCGACCTAGGAATCTATACACATATGACACCCTGGGTGAGCCCACACTTAGACCAGTGAGCTAATCTGTATCCTTCATATTAAGTAATATTAGTGAGAGTTGAAATAGTTATGTTCAAGGTAAAATATTTTTGTTAAGTGAGTTATAAACAGTTATGGGTATTGTAAGTCTACAGTCGTAAAAAAAATGCAATAGGCTACAGTAGATTAATAGGTTGTGCAGTCTAAGGAATATTGGGTAGACTGAGAAAACATTAAGAAATTAATGCATTGCTGAATTGACATTTAAAATGTGTTAAATACATTGTGGAGGTGTATGTGGTTGTGTCCACTTGTCATTACAGGACGTTCTGGGGGGCCCACCAGCGAACCTAAAGACAAGACACCTTTTCAACATGCATCAGATCTAAAAGTTTAGATAATTGCAATTATGTCAAAGTAGTTTGGAAGTAAAATATGTTGTTAAGCTGTGAGAAAGCATGTACATTACACTGTTATTGGAACTTACATTTTCAATATTTGCCCGGAGATAGTAAATTAAAAATGTTTTGTAACATTTTATTTTTTTTAGTGGGGGAGGGTGTAATGACCTCAAATAATTGTTAATTTATTTTTTTTTTGTTTATTGTACATAATCTGTACTAATATAATGTTAACAGTATAAATGTAGAAAGCCTCAGAAAATATGTATACTGTTGGGGGCGCTGTGGGTTGAGAAGACCGGTTCGAAAAAGAGAGAGAAGAAGTGTAAAAAAAGTGCAGTTCACGCATGTTGTTGTTCATGTAAAAATTGAGCTCAAAAATCTGTCACAGAAACAAAAGAGAAAACAACCGGAGCAAATAAATCTACAGAAAAGAACTGATTGTCGTCGTTATTGTCCAAGGGGGCAACACATACATTGCTGACAGAAAATATTAAAGTTTGAAGTGGACTCGTTTTCATGGTAGGCTACACAGATTTTTTTTTTTTTAGTAAGCTACACAGAATGCTTTACATCGCTAATTTTCTAAACCAACCAACTCATCTCCTTTCTTTCTTTTCATCCATGATGACATTAGTCACCTGGTGTCACTGACTGTGTCGCAATCTATTTTTATAGTCGATGGTCGCAACCGCTATAACTTTGTTACCTGCTCATTACCTGCTTTCAGTGAGCTATTTTACACAGGCTCGGTCCTGCTTCTCCGTGGCGATGACGGCGTGCGGTTAAAAATCACAACAAACGAATTTGAAAGTGGGCAAAGAGTATTGAGAATGAGGAGTTGACGTCATTTTACAGAGCCCCTCCCCTCTCCGCCATGTTGGTAGGATTCCCATGGCAAAACAGTATTGTTTACGTGTGTTTTTAGCTCGGCAGTAAAGGAGTTTCTCGCAATACCGCACTGTTTTACCATGCCTGGAAGTAATTGCTGCGTTAAAGAGCATATTGCAGGTAAAAAAAATAAAAAAATCGAAATTTATAGATAACCTTGTATTAAAATACCATATGAAAAGTTAATGCAGGATTTAAAATGTTTTAAAACAACATAGGGGCACTAATTTAGAAGATAAAGTGAGCGTTTCTTGGACTGCTAGTAAAAACGGCTTTTTTTTTCAACATCGCGTCATTTGACGTCATATCAGGGAGCCTCAGCCTCGGCTCAGTGGAGAGCAGGCTGGTGTTCAGTGAGAGCGCTCGTCAGTCAGTGTGCTTTCGTTAGTTTTTGGATTTTAATTTATCATCGTCATGGTAAATTATTGTGTTTGTGGAGATTGCAAAAACTCCAGCCTGTCAGGACTTCAAGATCGAGTCCACAAGTTTCCATTACAATAAAAGTGACGGTGCTATAGCCTTTCTTTCGTTCCTGGTGCGGTTTGTGCAGGTGAAGAGACGGGATTTCTCTTCTGCATCGGCTCGGAAAACGCGGTCGTGTAGCGTTCACTTCAGATCAAATGATTAGCATCCCGTTGATATGATGGAGTTCAACATCAGGGTATGCCAAAGCAAGAATATTGATCGTCGTATACTACCAATGGCATCAAATAGTGTTATATAGGTAACTTAGTCATGTCATGCCCTAAATAGAACTTATAATTGAAAAACAAAATTGGTTGTTTAAATACTCAAATCTTTAATGTTCTGTTTATGTTATAGCCTAGGTGAAAAATATGTATTAAAAATGTACCTGAGTATAGCCTATGCTTTTAGTATAGAAATATACTCAAGTAAAGTTTTTATACATTTAATAGTATATAAATCTACCCTAAACATACTAATGTCTGCTGGCCTGTTAGAGGATCATAATAATCTGTACAATATTGTGAGCACAGTGTATATCGTTAGCGAACGTATAGCCTATAAGCACGTCTCTCACCTAAAAGGCACCTGTCCTGTTCTCCACTGGTTCTCCTCACATCACAGCTCAATTTTTCCCTGACCATTCTGTCTGACATTATCCTGGCCTGTCCCTGATCTCTTTAGCATAGCAGGCTCACAACTTTATGGCTTGATCCGTCATACGAGTCAGCGTCCGAAATGTCATGCGATCCATTGTTTTCCTGTTGTGTGAATCGACGGCTCTCCCGCTCATTGCGTCACGCCCGCCATGCCCATTTTCAGACGCGGAAGTAAAATTCTCTCACAAAAACGACTGCAGAAGCTTCTGTAGCGTGTTTATACGTATATTTTAAAGAAAATCTAGTTCCTACATTGTTTTTCTATGCATTGACTCGTTGGGTCCTCTAACCTGCAATATGCCCTTTAATCCAGTAACTCACACGATACATTTGGAAAACATAGGAACAATGGAATACAGTTTTTGGGGATACCGAAATGGACACAGCAGGGAGAGTCTGACCTGACGAGGAGACGCGGATTGCTGGGTTTGCTGATGCCTTTAGTATACGATTTTCACTGTTTGCTGTGTCTTAACGAACATATGCAAAAGTGTTGTTTGAGTGCCTTGTTCATTACTTTTTTATTTCATTGAAATAAATGTTTTAAACAACTTGATATGACCTAACAATATTTATTGAGAACTGAAATATATAGGCTATTTGGACAACATACGTTTCATGGACAACATAAGTAAAAATAATAAAATAATAATACTGTTATTAGTGCAAAAGAACAAATATATTGATGGTGCTTCTCCAAATACAGCTGTTTTGCACTTTGTGTGAGTTTGTTCCTGTAAGGTCCCTTTTCTTTCACCTTATCTTTTAGCATTGCTTTACTCTCTTCCTTTTTTTTCTCGTATTCTTAAATATGTCTCTGTCCTGCCAAAATAATAAATGCACGAAAATTAAAGAGCTCTGGAATGTTTAGTCGCGTCTATGGGTTCTAAAGGCGTTGCCCCTGGTAACTGATAGCATCTCCTACCATCATGGCCGACCGGCTCAGACCCCGCCCAAATCGGCACGTGACTCCTCATTCTCAATAGAAGAACAAGAGGCGAAACTCTGATGCTTTTTTGGTAACAGCCACTAGATGGCGCTTCGGTAGCACGGCCGCCATATCGGGGTGAAAATTCCAACTGGAGTTACTGGACAACAGCACAGATAACAGTGTTTTGAGGTAGTTTTTTTCTTGCATTAGAGAGTATTTCCATTGTATGCAACTTTAAACTTTTACTACTATTATTAGTTGCCAACTCCACTAGGCCTGAAATATATTTTGGACGTTTTAATCCCCTGGATCATGCTACAAACATGATGATCATTTATGCACTGTGTCCGTTATCCTATAACTAATTGCCACTTTGGACATTGGCTGTGTTTTTTTGTTTGTTTACATGGTCTTGCTTTAACGGTCATTAATATAAGATAGGCTAGTACTGAAAAAACAAAAAAAAAAAACTGTTTACTGTAAAGCTATTCTGTTGCTGTTATATATTTATTGTCAAACATTTACATTTTAGTACAACATTTATTTGCTGAATTAATTTATTTAATTGATAACTTATTTTTGTAAATAACGTTATGTGTACCTCCCGGTAAACGGTCCAATGTTATTATAACTTTATGAACTGATATCACTTTATTCTTACCTATTACACTTAATGTGGAGAGTAATATAATGAATTAAATCCTTGAACTTCCCTGTCTCAAGTTATGTGGGGGTAAAAGCTCGGTTAAGTAGCAACTTCTTTTTTAACTGCTATAAAGTTAACTGTTGTGAGTTAAATAATCACCTAGCCTAATTATTTCAACCTAAAAATGATCTCTGCACTGGACTAAATATATGTATATTATATGACTGCCAAGTCGCTTTCACCCCGAAATGGTGGAAGCGTAGGGCTGCTGCTGGGCGCTGGTGTTGCAATGGAACGTTCTATTGGCTTTCACTTCTTGTCAATATACGTTCTTTGGTGGGGGGGGGACATGTCCGCATAGGAAATTACACCCGTAAGTAAGACATCATCCCGGGCTTTATGAACTTGCGCTGGCTTTCACCGACGACACTTTCGTGAAGTATGGATTTCAATTACACGTTGTTGCTTGCTAGGACCCGTGCCCCGCTCTGCTTCTGATAGGCTTGTAACGTGTTAGAGCTGCGTTCCTCTTGATTGGTAGGTGAAATCAATTGACTCGAAAATATTAAACCGCATGCAAGTTTACAATTTTTTTCCCCTCACGCCCGTACGCCGGAGATCCGGCACGGTGCCGGAGTACTTTAAGCCTGATGTTTTGCGCTGTTCCGGATTAGTGGGTGTGGTTTACGGGGCTGTGCAATGTGGTGCATTGTGGGAGTTGTTGTCTCACATACAAATGCGCCCTTTGGTTATTTCTTTTCTCAGTGAAGAGGGCATCAAATTACTTACAATCCTTACAAATGTTCCATCACAATTGTAAGTAGCTTTTTTAAACTAATTTAGTGTAACTCTCATTTCCTCTTCACTGGCTTCACTCTACCCATGTGTGTTTACATTCTCATCAAGTGCACGTGGCTGCACTCTCTAACATTGGCCAGCTCATTCTTAAGCTCTGCACATTCAATAAATGTTGATTTATAAAGTGTAAAAGAAAGCCTTCATGTAAGAAACGTGAACAAAAATTTAAAGGGCACCAATTATGCCCCTTTTTAGATGGATAGATAGATAGAGAGACTTTAATTGTCATTGTACAGTTGTACCATACAACGATAAAATACGTAATATTGGTCTCGGGTGTCCCCAGAATGTATTTGAGAAGTTTCAGCTCAAAATACCCCACAGTTAATTTATTATAACCATCTGAAAATGTCATTTTTGGGGCCTGTTTTAAAATGAGCTGTTTTGGTGTATACAACCTTAAATGCAAATGAGCTGCATATTTGAAATTACAAGCGAAATTACATTTATGCGAGGGACCTGTTGCGTCATGTTTACTTGTCATACAGGTGCTTCTGTGGCAAATGTGAGAAGATGACTAACTTACAGAACAAGAACATATGCAGTTTTTAATACAATATCTATATATATATATCTATATATCTATATATATATATATATATATATATTTATAAATGTGTGGTTACACACTATACAAACCAGGTTTAAATTATATACACAGACATCGTTCACAAGACAGTCAGTCAGCAAAGCTTAAGTCCTTTGAAGTAGATAAATCCATATTGATAATGTTTTATAGATCTTTTATTGAAAGTGTTTTAACATTTGCTATGATCTGTTGGTTTTATGGATTAAATGTTAAAAGTAGATCCCAGCTGCAGCACATTAATTTAGGGTCAAAGATTACAGGATCTGTGCAGTTGAGTTTGTCTGCTTTGTGTGAGAGAAGTGTTCTTAGGAAGTCTTTAACTATCCTAGAGGATGTAAAGCTTTTGTTCGTAATATGAAGGAGTACTCAAGGAGGCTCTGGGTGCACGCTGAATTCGTTTATTATGAAGATTGATTAAATCAAATCACACAGGCAAAGTGTTCACTCGTGTCGTGCTGGATGCATACTGAACTCTCCAGAGCTATCATATGACTGACATGCGAGATGGCCAATAAGAACACAGGATACCATATCCATAGCATACGATAGGTTCTTAGCAGAATGTAAGAATACTACATCCCCCTTTTTCTGAAATAAACAATATAAGGAAAAGTATTGCATATCACCTTAACTTAAAAGAACATTCAGCTTTCAAATGGTTAAATGCACGAACTAAGCACCAATAGATTATTCTACTGAAGAGTTAGCATAATGTGTTCACATATGAATGCATTGTCACATATAGAAAACACAACCGTTTGAACATAGTGAACAATTTTTTTTTTTTTAAGGGCAGCGATCCGCCTACACCCTTGTACAATCACAGATCCAGAATGACTCTGGGCTTTATCTGGCGTCCATATCTGGTTCTGTAAGGAATGGGCAGATCACCAGTGCGGTCAGGTGTGTGTTTACCATGGTGTGGTGCACTGTTAATGTGTGTTTCACACAGCTCAGCACCATCATGCCCTGAGAATATGTCCGAACTGTCCTGGGGTTCCTTTGTGTCCAGGAGGTGGCGTCTGTTTCGTCGATATTCCCGTCCATCAGGAGTACGCACATGGTATGACCTCTCAGTGTCAGCTGTTCTGACAATAACGGCTGGTTTCCAGTATCCTTGCTCCCGTACTCTAACTGGCTGTCCTTCCTTGAGCTGAGATAAGGGTCTAGCCGATCTGTCGTAATAGCTTTTCTGATTCTGTTGTTTGTGCAACCTCCTTGCTCTGACATCCTTCCTGCTGACGACTTTGGGCATGAGCTGCTGGTGGGTATTCGGTAAGGTCGACCGCAATCGGCGACTCATCAACAGCTGGGCTGGGGACTTGAAACCATCAACCGGGCTGTTGCGACACTCCAGGAGACTGAGGTGTGGATCACTTTTGTCAGCTTTAGCCTTTTCTAGCAGCATCTTTGCAGTTTGCACAGATTTCTCTGCTAGCCCATTGCTCTGGGGGTAGTACGGGCTTGTGGTGGTATGCTTAAATTCCCACGTTCTTGCAAATGTTGCAAACTCACCCGAGCTGTACTGGGGGCCGTTGTCTGAGATGACAGTCTCCGGAATGCCATGACGGGCAAAAGCGGCTTTTAGTTTGTCTATTACTGCAGTTGAAGTTGTGCTGCCGAGCTTGTCCAGCTCAAAAAATCTGCTGTAGTAGTCTACAGTCACAAGAAAATCCTCATTGTTCCAGGTGAACAAATCGGTAGCCACAACTTGCCATGGCCTATCAGGGACTTTGTGACTGATCATGGGCTCTTTGGTGTTGGAGGGGCGGTGCGTGAGACAGATTGAGCATTTCTTAACTATGTTCTCTATTTCCTTTCCCATCCCAGGCCAAAACATGACGTCACGGGCCCTCTGCTTGGTCTTCTCGATGCCTAAGTGACTGGCGTGTACACGTGACAGCATGTTAGAGCGAAGGCTTGTGGGAATGACAATCTTTTCACCTTTGAAGATTATACCATGCAGGCACGAAAGCTCGTCACGGTGATTCCAGAATTCTGACACACTCACGGGACACTTTCTCTTTTCCTCAGGCCATCCTCTTAGAATCACTCCTTTCAGTGTCTGGAACTGTGGGTCCTTTTCACTTTGACTTCTAATTTCCTCCAATTTTGAGTCACTGACGGGAAGACTGCTGTAAACTGTGTGCACTTGAATATCCATACCTTCACTTAGGCTTGTGTCCTGGTCAGACAGCGACTTTCTGGATAATGTGTCTGCAACAGGGATATCCTTGCCTGGTCGATGTACGATGGTGAAATTATATTTTTGGAGCTGGAGGATCATCCTCTGTAGCCTTGGGGGAACTGATGCCAGGGGTTTCCGCATTATGGACTCAAGGGGTTTGTGGTCACTCTCAACAATGATTTGACGGCCATAAATGTATTGATGGAAGCGCTTGCAGCCAAATAGTATGGCAAAGAGCTCTTTCTCAATTTGAGCGTAATTGACTTCGCATTCAGAGAGCGACTTTGATGCGTACGCGACAGGTCTTCCATCCTGTAGCAGAACTGCCCCGAGCCCGTACTTTGAAGCGTCAACTTGTAACCTTATCTCCTTTAGAGGATCGAAATAGGCCAAGACTGGGCCTGGTGCGCATGTGAGGAGCTCTTTTATCTTCTCGAAGGCTTTGTCATGCTGGGCATCCCAAACAAACTCACTTGACTCCTTTAGGAGCTGTCGCAGCGGTGCGTTGATTTCAGAAAGGCCAGGTGCAAATTTGGAGAGGTAGTTAATCATACCTAGCACTGTCTCGAGTTCTCCCTTGTCGTTAGGTGGCTCCATATCTCTCACGGCAGCAATTTTGGCAGGGTCAGGCTTCACTCCCTCAGCAGTGAGGAGATGACCAAAATAGCTCACCTCTGTAGCACAGATGAGACTCTTTTCTGGATTGAGTCTGACTCCTCTCTCTCTGGAACGCTGCAGCATTCCATGGAGATGTTCATCATGTTCAGCTTTCGTATTCCCATAGATGAGAATATCGTCAACAATGGCCATGACCCCATTCAGACCTTCATACGTTTCATCAATTTTCCGCTGGAACTCGTCTTGGGCTGAAATAAGTCCGAAGGGAAGGCGTCGGAAACGGTAACGCCCAAAAGGTGTGTTGAAGGTGGTCAGCCTTGAAGATTCTTCAGTGAGCTTTATGGCCCAATAACCCGATCTAGCATCCAGGACACTAAAATATCGGGCACCAGCTAACCTGGATGTTATATCCTCGAGAGTAGGTAATGGGTAATGAGGTCGCTTGATGGCCTTGTTAAGGTCCCTTGGGTCCAGACACACCCTCAGCTGACCTGTGCGGGGTTTCTCAGCCACAACCATAGAGTTAACCCATTCAGTAGGCTCGACGACTTTAATGATGACATCCTGTCTTTCCATGCTCTCAAGCTCCTCTTTAAGACGACTGCGTAGTGCGAGAGGAACGCGTCTGGGTGGGTGGACTACTGGAGTTGCGTGCGGATCTAAGTGTATGGTACACTCACCAGGGAAAAGTCCAATCCCTTTGAAAACATCTGCAAACTCCTTCAAGATTGGCACTTCCATCTGTGCTTCTGTAACAGATAGTACTAATTTAATGAGCCCAAAGTCAATGCATCCTTTTAGACCTATGACCGGGGGTGCGTTTGTGTCGACTACATAAAAAGTCATTGTCATCTCAATGTCTTTGTGCTTGCATTTCAGTTCACATTTGCCTTTTACCGCCAGGCGTTCACCACCATAGCCAACCAAGGGGCGAGATGTCGGCTGCAGAGTGCACTGAGTGTTGAGCTTGTCATATTCGTACAGGGAAATGACGTTGGCAGATGATCCAGTGTCTAGTTTGAACTTTACTTCGAGTTGTCTTGGACCTATTTTTAAGTACACAAAAGCTTGCTCTGTCTCTGAACTCGATCTGCCCTGTGTCACTGAGTCGATAAACAGCTCTTCATACTCATCAACTTCGTCTGAGTGTTCTGTGCTTATTGCATGGACAGTTTTCTCACAGCTGGAACGACAGACTTTTGCGAAGTGATTAAATTTACCACATATTTTGCACACTTTTCCTTTTGCAGGACAATGAGATCGATCAGTGTGAGGTTTGTTTCCACAGTAGCCGCATCTTTTGTGGTGCACTGGGGTAGTATTTCTAGGTTGCAAACTCTCGCTGTATTTCTTTGTGTGTTTATCGTTACGCTGCTTTGGAACTGCGCCTTTTGATGTATGGCGGGAGATTGCGTGCACTTCGTGTTCACGTGAAGCACTCATGCTGCTTGAAATCGTCTTTAACTGTGCCTGCGCCACTTCATGAGATCTGGCGACATCAATCGCCTTTTCGAGCGTTAACTCGGAGCCCACATTCAAAAGTTTCTCTCTCACTTTCGGTGAATGTATCCCGAACACAATGCGATCGCGGATCATTTCATCACTGTTTGCATAATTACAGTCCTTGACAAGCAAACGCAGGTCTGTCACAAACTGTTCAAATGGCTCTTGGCTTCCTTGCATTTTTTCATGGAATTTATAACGTGCGAATATCACGTTCGATTTGGGCTCGACGTATGCCGCGAAGCGGTCGTAATATGACTTTAAAATCTTTGCGTCATCTGCAGACAGTGACCATGTATTAAAAATATCACGGCCCTTTTCACCGACCCACAGGAGAAAGTAACTACATTTCTCACTCTCACCCTTTGCCTTCAGTGGTCCGCTGAACATCAGCTCCGCGTGCTGTTGAAACTTGCGCCATGCATCAGGCAGGTTAGTTGCTTCCCAGTTCATCGTGGGCATTGGAACTCCAGCGATGTCCATCCTTGTTCGATCCGTTTACTCTGACACCATGTAAAGCTTTTGTTCGTAATATGAAGGAGTACTCAAGGAGGCTCTGGGTGCACGCTGAATTCGTTTATTATGAAGATTGATTAAATCAAATCACACAGGCAAAGTGTTCACTCGTGTCGTGCTGGATGCATACTGAACTCTCCAGAGCTATCATATGACTGACATGCGAGATGGCCAATAAGAACACAGGATACCATATCCATAGCATACGATAGGTTCTTAGCAGAATGTAAGAATACTACAGAGGATACATCCCACATTTTGTTTTTAGAATTTGAGTTGCTTCCCTCAGGAAAGCGATATAGAGTGCCCAAGTGGAGGACCACTAAAGCCTCTAGGTCTTTTGTTTCAAACGCAGTGATGACTGTAAATACTTATTTGAAACTAAGAAAAGGCACCGTGAATGAATTTTAATTTTAACAGTAGCTGGACGAAGATTTATAAATGCCCGGGGTTTTGTGTGTGTGTGTTTTTTTTTTTTTCTGGTGTGTGTAATGTCTGATGTTTTGCTGTTTTTGTGAGGTTGAAGCTACTTAAATTGCCCTGTAAAGGGACAAATAAAGATTTTACTACTACTACTATCCTATGACGACAACAACTTTAGATGCATTTGTTGTTGAATTGGCTGACATCGACTGAAATTACTATTTGCTCAAAAATCATAAAATACACTTACTGGAGGTGACGTTGGATCGCACACAGTAGATGACGATCCACACTTGAGGATCCACACTTGAGGATTTGAAGCAAGACCTGCTTTGAATTGACCCTCGTTCACAAGACAGTCAGAAAATGATTCGCTCAAACATTAACTTATTTACGAAGGACTTCAAACTTAAACTTCCAAAATACAATACATCCTCTGTGTTTTATTACATCCAATCCCACAAGAGAACACTTATGTTTCCAAGAGCCAATACCAGCTGAAACAATGGAGGATGGGGTACAGATAGGGTTGCCAACTTTCTGATTTGGGGTGGTGGTGGGGGGGTGGTGGGTGATATGACCCCTGAAATTCACACATTATAGCATATTATAATGCAACTTATTAGGACTATATTAATTTATAGAATAGCAAAGTATGCCTAATCATAATCAATGACTGTACCACATATTCTAGATATATGAAGGCTATCATGATCATTTTGCCAACAATGAACCATGGATTTGTTTAGTTTATAATATTTTTTTTAGTTGAATTAATTTTATTTTTAATTTCATCAAATAAAACGTATACCATTCAAAACTCATCGGCTTATACTGCATTTGAAGAAAAATAAACACAACCGTTTTCTGTAGGCTTGTGCGTACTTATTCAATAGAATCCGCCTTTTGCCAAACATATGAGATGTAAAATTTATAAACTAACATGAAGGTCTCTAGCGTTATATTTTGCCAATGAACTAAAATCGACACCATGATATGGCTTTTTGCCTTTATAAAACAGCACAAGACTTTAAGAATAGGCATTCTGTTTATGCTGTGTGAGACAGCATGGCTATCTGTTTTATCCTAAATAAAAGCTCAAGGGTTTATTTCTTGCAAGTGTAGAAATAGGATTTTAATTTTCCTATATTACAGTGTAATGTTGATTAAAATATACTTTTGAAATATTCATTTTCATTTATATAGTAGCCTACATTTATAGGCTATATGGATTTTAAGTCATAGGAATAATTATGTAAATCATTATTACATTATTATAATAATTGTTTGGCATCATAAAACACCACTGATAATGTAATGTAGACTGAGATTCTCATAACTAAAAAGATGTTTGAGCCCTCTTTATTGTCCTAGTACAAATCAATGCTTTATCTTTGTTTAACGAGCAGTTCATGGGTTGAAGCTCTTAATTTTGATCGATCAAAGAGCACGAGACTGCATTTAACCTAAAAATGTAAAAAAAAAAAAAAATTCTTGCGGGGGAGCAGTCAGTAAAACATAAGATTATCTTTTAAAATCGATTGAACACGGAGCAGTTTTTCCTGTGAGACTGGAAAACCCATAGTGGACGAAATTGGAATGATAACAGAACGCTTAGAGTGCAGAGAGGAATGTGCTTTGGCTCCAGTCCTGGTTTTGCGTCTGCGCCGTTAGGAGCTCAACATCAGACTGTCTCGCATGCATGATCACTCTAGATTAGAGGATATTTTAACTAATTTGCGGTAAAACTACTCGATCGCGAGTGGCTCAACTGGTGAGGTCTTCATTCATAGTCTGTGATATACTGTATTAGAAGATGTGTCATGGATTTGCACTGAAGTGATTCTCAAAAATACGGAACAAAGTGCGTTCCGTATCAGTTCAATACTGAACAAGACTTTTATGTGTCAAATACGGAACGATTCCGTATTATACGGAACGGTTGGCAACCCTAGGTACAGATCACCGAGGGCGGGGTCTATGCCACAACCACACTGTCAATCAAACCCCTTGCTCAATTCTACGTCACAAAGCGCTGAATCTTAGAACAGCTCGTTCTGAGACAGTGCATATGATTTATTGAGATTGTAAAAAAAACACTGGGTGGATTTTTATCATTCTAGGGTGGTTTTGTTCACACACTGCCAACACACATTTATGTTCAAACACCATGTAAAAGTGAATTTTCAATAATAGGTGCCCTTTAATTTAACTGTATGATAAATGTATATTACCTTTCTTTCTACATTTTTCTCAGTCTGAGTAGACTATTAGCGGTTTGCTCACAAAAGATCATGGGTAGAAATCATGTGAAAATTTTCGAATTGATAATTTAAATATTGAAGCTAAATAATAATAAACATGATAAATAACAATAAAAAACCTTTCCCATGCGTCTTTTAAAATGATCACTATGTCTGTGTGTGTGTGTGTGTGCATGTGTGACACACAACTGAATAATTGTGAAAGAAATAAAACCCAGATAGAAATAATGTGTAGTATTGCCAACAGTAAACAACAGTATAGCCTTAAATTGAAATACGAATTATGAATAAGAATTGTAGAATACTGTTAGAGTTTAGGGTTAGAGTACAGTAGCCCTAAAAAGTTACCAACAAATTGTAATTCATTGGTTATTAAAAAAGAAAATGTTGTAAATAGTTTACTTTGGATTAGAAAAAAAAAAGGTTCTGGAGTGGTTCAAATTTAAATCCTGACTGGTAAGTGATTGTAGATATTTTTACAATTCTTCATCTTTGTCTTTTTCTGTAGGTGTGTGAAGCGAAAATTTATGTATATTAAAAAAAAATGTCAACAAAAGAGAGCCAAAAGCTGAGCCATTTTTATTTGAAATTGATTTTTCAGTATAAAAAACCCCATTCTTTTAGATTGAATTTAAAAGTAGAGTTTAGCCATGGCCTGTAGGAATGTCTTCTTTCTTTTTTGTGCTGCGAGCTGCAGGACTTCCTCTGGATTACTGGAGTTTAACTCCGTCTGTCCGATGGCCTTGATCTGTGTTCACACAAATTTATGCAGTGAGCGAATTAATTTATTTTGATGGCCAAATGTTACTAAAAAAGCTACTTCTGTACAAATCTTGCACTAAAACTGCACTGAAATTATAGATATTACCAGATATTAACATTCATACACTATCTGCATTAAATGTAATTCTTGAATCAATAAAGAAAACAAATCAGCTTACTGCAACTTGTCTTTTGTCACCCTCTCCTCGTTTTTGGTGAATGTCTGAGGGCAAATGTTACGGTTTAACAACGGCTAGAATATCAGACATGCTGGGGAAAAAAAGGTTATTTACATTTATTATTAATACATTTGCAGATGTAGAGCTCAAAACTGATAACTCCTGGCTACAGATGGTTTTAAAGAATGGAGTGTTCTTTAAAAAAGGATACATGTCAGATATTCCAGAATCGTCACATCCCAAATGTAGTCATAGAAAGAATCCATAGAGTCATGACTGATGGAATGGGGGGGAGGAGTGGAGAGAGAATTAATCTTCTGAATTATTTTGTAGGGTACTGATACAGTATGCATTTTAAGTTCACCTGTTTTGCTCTTGTAGAGCTTTGAATGCTGTCATGTAGTCCACTTCCCTCAGAAACTGGCAGAGAACAGCTACCTGCAGTGTTCAAAATCACATCATGAATTAGCTAGTAGTATCATCTGAAACGAGTCGGTTCATGACAGGCTTGTTACCTGAGTGTGACAGTTCAACAACGAACAACACTTGATCATTCTCTTTAGAACCTGCAAAACATTCAACATGTGTCAGTCCTGACAAAACATCAGTCACATCTTAAGACAGCATTTTATTACCAAGACAAAAGTAGAAATTACTGTTTTTATTATTATTTGTTCATAACAGCGTTCAGCAAAATTTGCAGCACCTGGTCAGTGTAGACATCAGGAGGAACTGGTTTAGTGAAGTAATCTGAGCACACAGTCCCTGCTTGCAGGTAATAATGCATCGCTGCAGAATACTGGTTGGTCACTGAAAAAAATATTGGAAGAATATAAATGAAATGAGCAAGTAAAAGCTTTGCATACATTATAGAGGGTATGCATTGATGTCACTTTCCCACCAAAACGCCCACTCAGCCGGACTGAGAGGCAAAATAGCCTGCTGCATGACTGGATTTAATAGGGGAAACTCGAAAACGTGAGTAAAACAAACAATTATCAGTTTAAACTAAAGGTTGGACTCGATATAATGTTCCTTACAACTTGCCAAAGATCCAGTGATCCATGGATATTGACATGCAGCCAGGAATCGTGTTTCCTGACCTGTGCTTGTTTTCGACTTTTGCATTAAGCAAATTTGCCAAATTTGAAGGCTTTATATAAATACAATACAGGTCTAAATCCAGTTTATTACTTATATCAATGTTATAATGATATATTTATTTATCATCATATCGTCCAGCCCTAAAACTTGTATAGTTTTTTGTAAGTGTTTATTTAAAAGCATCCAATTATTTAGACTATACGATGGTAAATATTTAATTGAGTTCTCAATACAATATAGAAAAATACTAGCCTGGCATGCCAGACCTACATCAACATGTTAGGTCTGGAAACTCATCATTGACAGGGCTCAATCCGAGGGGCGGGATAAACGGTTGTCTTTCAAATTCTCTCTGCACGCAATTGGATAGCGCTAAAGCCAATCAGAGCAACGAAGAAGGTGACGTACTAAGCGGAGCAAGTTGAAACTTTTACCGTATCCAGTCAAGCTGTCAACATTGAACATTGAAAATAATAATAATAATAATAATAATAAATTGAATTTATATAGCGCTTTTCTCAAACTCAAAGTCGCTTTACAGGGCAGGTGAATAAGCAAAAAAAAAAAAAAAAAAAACAGAGATGGGAGGGGCGTTAGGCTATGGATAGGCAGAGGAGAAGAGATGGGTCTTGAGACTGGAAAATGGTGAGTGACTCGGAGGAGCGGATCTTATGGGGGAGTGAGTTCCAGAGCCTGGGAGCTGCCCTGGAAAATGCTCTGTCCCCTAAACTGCGTAGCTTGGATTTGTGGATGCAGAGGAGACCGGCTGAGGAGGATCTGAGGGACCGTGAGGGTTGGTAGGGGGAGAGGAGGTCAGTGAGGTATGAGGGGGCAAGGTGGTGGATGGCTTTGTAGGTGAGGACCAGGATTTTGTATGTGATCCGGTGTGAAATGGGAAGCCAGTGAAGTTGTTTTAGGACTGGCGTGATGTGGTTCCAGGATTTGGGTGATGAGTCGGGCAGCTGCATTCTGAACCAGTTGGAGTCTTTTAATGTAGTTTGAGTTGATACCAAGGAGCAGTGAGTTGCAGTAGTCCAGTCGTGATGAGACGAAGGCGTGAATGAGTCCTTCAGCAGCAGAGGGTGTGAGTGAGGGTCTGATTTTGGCAATGTTGCGGAGGTGAAAGAAGGAGGTTTTAATGACATGACGGATGTGAGGTTCAAGGGAGAGTGTTGAATCAAAAATCACGCCGAGGTTGCGGGCCTGGGGAGATGGGGAGACAATAGTGTCATCAATGGTGAGAGTAATGTTATTGGTTTTGCTGAGAGTGGCTTTGGAGCCTATGAGGAGGAATTCTGTTTTATTGCTGTTGAGTTTGAGGTTGAGAAGTTTTGTTTCATCCAGGTTTTAATAGCTGACGGACAGGACAGTCATTGGGTTGTTGCCAAGTTTCGGTGAGCAGAAGGAAATCCAGTGTGTTGTCGAGGATATGTTCATGGAGAGCAGGGGCTTTATTGTTAAGCGATCGGGTGTTGAGGAGGGCAAAGTTGGCATGGTGAGAGGGTGTTGAGATGGGGGCAGGCTGAATAGATCTGAGGTTATCCTGGTTAGCACTGCGTGTGGGGGAGTAATGCAGTTGAGAAGGGACAGTGAGTGGAATTGCAGGTGATTGGAGAAGAGGTATATGTGAAGTGCGAATAGCACTGTAGTCCAGTCCGGGTATTCTGTGCAGCCAGACGGTGCGCTCAGCTCTATGTAATCCAGCGAGGGAAGTGTTCCGATGACGTGGGAGAGATGCGACAGAGCGAGCAGGTGACCAGATGGAAGGAATGGATTGTCCGTGTAAACACGGAAGTAAACAAACTTGCGGCGAAAACTTCTATGAATGTAGCGGGGTCGACATAGGAGTCCAAGCTGTTTGATGATTGATATGCAGGATGGAATTGAGTAGTTGATTAGTTCGACCAGTTGTGGAGTTGAATAATAGAACATGATGCTGAGCGAATGGACTGATAGCTCCGTTATGGCAGTAGGTGATGGACGAGGGACACAGAAATGGATAACTGATGTAAGTGCCAAGATGATCTAAAGCATGACTAGACGAGATGAAAGTCTCGGTCATGGCTCGCATCTGATGGAGGTTGCCTGCGAAAATGAGGTGGGCAATTGGCTTAGCCGCGGTTGCAGCTAGAATTAGCCGTCACGCGCTGATGAACGTGGCCAGCCAGCAAGCGGCTAACCGACGAGGCGACAGTCCGGTCAAGAGGCTTTGGGAGCCAGCTGTGAGGCTGTCCAGAGGTAGAGGTACAATGAACACAAACAAAACAGAACAAAAGCAGGAATAGCAGACAAAGAAGCGGCGAACAATTAGCACCAGCGTCCTATCACGTCCACGTACGAATGATGAATGAAAATAAGAGAGATTTCCCGGAATCCATCCCCAAAATAAGGGATTTTTTTTGTTTTTTACACGACCCACAAACTTTAAAAATAAAACACTAATCATTAAAAGTCTAAAGAGTTTATAACTAGCCTACATATGTGTGAGACAGTATGTGTGTGTGTGTGTGTATGAGAGAGAAAGAGACAGTGTGTCATTAAAAAAATAATATCATACAGAATGTTTAAATACTAATATCAGCTTACGAGGGAAACGGAAGCGGAGTAGTGGTGCTTCGGGGTGCTGGAGATGATTCGGGAGAGGTCCGTGCACCTTACCGATCAGAGCGCGCGCTGACACAGAGTAAAGCCCTGTTCACACCGCCAGCAACACAGCGTCAAAGCGACAAGATCCCATTCATTTCAATGGAACGCTGGCGACATCCGGCGACACGAGCGACAGTGACCATTGGCGACAGAATGTGGGACAAGAGACAAGCGACAAAAGTTGAGAATTTTCAACTTTATGCAAATGAGAAGCGATTTTCGCGAGAGACAACCAATAGGAAAGAAGACTTTCAGTGGAGCTCACGTCACCGTCTCTAGTGCAGGGCAGACAAGACAGAAAAAAAGAGTTTGAGGACGATTTCACTGTTTTATATGATTTGACTGTAACCATATACATGGATAATAAAATGATGCATCGAAAAGAAACTGTCGACAGTCTCATTGAGTTTAATTCATACATTTAACGTTATAGTTCGAGTGTTGTAATTTTATGATGCACGTTTAGCACTGCTGCAGTTCATTTTACAATTTCCCCTGCATTACGTTGACTATTAGGGACAAGAAAATTGATTATTTGTCAAATTCGAATGACGTTTTTATAATTTGTGACAGTATGAGTGAGTTTAATTTGTTCATTGATCGATCGTTGATCTAGTAAATGATTTAATCCACTGAACACAGCTGTGGAGATATAAAAACACTCTCCCAACAGCATATGGTTTCTTTTTAGCCTTAAAAGTCATTTATTCCCAGTCAAATTAAAATTATACATCACTTGTGATGGTCTTTTGTATAGATATGGCCAGACGTGCAGTCTACCAATAACATCAGAGCGACAGCACTACGAACGCCCACAAGTGACATCACAGTACAGAGCTTAGCGACACACAGCGACAAAATCGCTGGCGGTGTGAACAGGGCTTAAAGCCTTTATACTCGACGCCACACCACGAGCGGCAAAAATGACAAGTTGATCATTTCGCCACAGCTTTTTTGTAACAGCGCGCACGGCGCCGGCCGCATCCGAGGATGAACGACTTAAAACCGAATATGTCCGAGCTTGCTCTGACCGGCACAACTCTGTCGTCATTATGTTAAGCCCGCCCGCTGACTCTATACACGATGTGATTGGCCCTACCAGAGTTGAGTTTTTCCAGCTAAAACATCTATGGAGAGTTGCTAGACCACACTTTGCTGCAAAATATTTTTTGCTGCCGCTAGGGTGCGTCTAGATTTCTGGGCTAGAAAAATACAATATATAGGGTTTGATTTTACCCCTAAATTCAGCATATTGACAAAATAACTGCAAATCCACCTTTCGCTGCCTGGAGTCCAGGGGCTCGTTCTTCGTACGTTGCTTAAAACATCCGAGATCAAATGAGACATCTAAGATAATATCATCGTGCTAATCATGATCCGGCTAATTGGGTTCTTCGAACACACCTGTTGTTTATGATTAGTATCGCTGGATTGAGTTATCTGAGATAACTGCGCGTTCTCGCGTTGGTTTAAAAGGGGACATGTATCGATAGCAGAACCAGTGATCAGCAGCGCTGCTATTGGCTGTTCAGCATGGCCAAAGAACACGCCCAGTTTTTCTCCCAAGCAGAGCAAGCGCTTTTAATGCAAGGTTATGCCGAATTTCAGTCTTTAATTAAAACCCCAGGGAACACCTCAAAGTGTGCAAAAGCCAGGAGAGAGTGCTGGCAAAACTAGAAGACAAATTTGTGGTGGCCATGTTAGATGTTTTAATAACTTATTATTATTTTATTTTTATTTTCATAATTTCATAATTATACTTTGTTCATTGTAATGTCGAGTCACCACACTATAATAATAAACATGGTGAAAGTGAAGTACAAAAATATTCTACTTAATGGTAATTTTAGGCCTTATAGGCCTATAGTCTCTTTTAAAAAGGCACTGTTAAATAAATGATTGTCTGTTTATAAAAGCAAACAGGAAAAATGCTGAGAAAAAAAATAATAATGATGCTCCTGACCCTGGCAGAAGAGCTGACCCTTGGGTTGAATGTGAATTGCCCTGTTGTGAAGGGCATCCCTGGGTTCAGCTCTTCCAGACCCACATCAGGGACCAGTAGCAGCAACACCTACATCACTGGGAAATGAGATTTACATTATCTTTGTACACTGTGAAATAATTTGTTGCTGCATTAAATGAAGTAGACCTATAATCCAAATTGGCTGGTTTAGTCATTTCAACTGTTAAATCTTGAGTAATGATAAATTGCTTTGTCTTGTGAAAGTAAAAACTGATAAACTTATGTTAAAAAATATTTTGCCATGAGTTATCAATCACATTGCACTGGAGAGTGAAGAAAACTTCTCAGATGACTGTCCTTTGGAGGAAGTACTTTAATTTAATTGATGGCTTTAATTGATTTCTACTTGTGCCTATGCCTATTATTTCTGACAAGAGTCCACATGTACAGAAAGGCCTACAGAAGAGTCTGCACACAGCAGTGATACAGGGGTGGGCAGTGTAGACAACTTTTGCTTTTTATTTGTTGCATTTGTTCCCTATATGAGTCTTCAACAGAAAATAGAGTATTTTGAAAAAACAAAAATCAGGGGGAGAAACAGAACTTGACTAAGAAAAAAATTGCACTAGAAATAGAGTTGCTTCAAAATAAACTTCAGAGTAAAATCACACAGAGTACTATTACTGACCTTGCATAATATCTTTTAAAAAGATGACTGAATAACTGGCTTTTCTTTACAAAGAACTATTGAAATAAAACTCTAAGCAAACAGAGTTTTGCAAATTTGTCTTGTCTTTTATTTTAGGCTTAATTAAACATTTTTTTTTTCTTTTTCTGATGTTGGCAGTGTTGTGTAATATGGCACATGCAATGTCACAGGCCCTGTCAGGTGCAACCCTCAGGGTTTTTAGACATTGAAATCTTCCCTTTAGTTGGCCAAAGCTCATGTCATTGTGTGCCCTTGTCCTAGAGCTGCATTGTAACTGGTCTGGGGTTTGGGTCAGGGAATGGGGTCATAAAACACCTGTCTCCATGCAGGATCCTGTTGTAATCACCTGTTTAATGGAAAAATGCAGTTCTCAGCATAAGTGTATGTAATACCGTGAGTTTGATATTTATAATTTTCCTTACCATGTTCAAATAATGTTCATAAATGTGAATCTCTTAAAATTCTTGAGTCATGCACAGATCCTGGCCATTTTGCTTTCACACTGATTTGTGATATAGAACATGGTCACACACCATCTAAAAGATTTTACTCAGTCAAATGCCTTTTAAAAAAAGTGATATAATATTCCAAATCTGGAATATTAAAAATTGTAATAGTAATTTGGCTGCACATTTACATAAGCCCCCTTTCTGCTCACAAAAACCCTTCATTGAGGCCTTGATGGGAACATGTGTGTAGTCTACAGTGTATGGCACCAATCACGTAAGTTAAGCCTGAGGGACTGTAAGTCATAATCGGCATGGTCATCATGATTGCATTATCTTCATTAAAAATTATAATATACCCTAAGTTGGGAAAAAAAAAAAAAAAAAAAAACTAAGAGCACTACTTTGTGAATGGCACGACAGAAAGCTTATCAAGTTCTCCGCATCTCCAATAGTGTAAAGGAAGCCACTCGCAAATAATTTTAGGGCAATGCAAACATTTTGTGCTGTTGTTGAAGCCCGATATCGAATCGAACATTAATGTGCATTTCCAACAAAATAATAATGTATTTAAACGACACCCTCACGACGATCGTTTCACGAGAAAACAAAAATAAATCTCAGAAATTAAGCTACACTATCGCGCTGCGCTGAAGGACTTCCCCGTATCAGCCGCGATCTAATCCAGTTTACATGAAATAAGCCTGCTCGCGAGCAGGTTCAAGCTGACGGACCTGTTGCTATGACAGCAAGTCCAGGATGAGCGTCGAAGAACCAAACGATCCAAGATCATGGCAAATCGCCAACAATCAAATCCAGCTAACTGAGTTAGCGACGTACGAAGAACGAGCCCCAGTTGTTTCTGTGAATTGCAGCTATCCATTTGCTTCTGTCTTCTGTATCTTTCGTCATTCTATAAAAATATATCTCCGATTTCTTGTCAAATCTAGTTGTACAGTCAATCGCAAAGCTCTTTCCCATTTTAGATGTGTTTTGTATGTTTTTCACGTCATCCATGCGGAAAACAAATGCTGCCACTAATTTTTTTTTGCCACTCATTGGCACGCACAAACCTTCTATTGTAGTCTAGTCACAGTTGTTTCAAAATGCTTTCTTTGCATTTATTAACCTGTTCAGGCAAAAACTTATCTAAACCTAAGTAGTATATTAATCATTCTCTTAGCATTAATGCCTATTTAATACTGAATTTGCAGCATGAAAAAAAAGAAGAAGATTGTATGCCTTGTATAAAAAGATTACCAAACAATGCATAACCTCTATGAAATATCATGACATTAGGCTCAAGAGTTTTGAATTGTTTGGATGTAAAAATAATTTCAGCTATCCAAACTTTATTTTCGGAGTATTATGAGACTTCAGTATCAATCTTAGTGTCAATAGATTTTGTGGCATATATTTTTCATCTACTATATAAGAGGAGGTATGCAATTTTGGATGCGTGGATAAAATTGTTACTTCTATTAGGTGATGCGCATAGTATCATATTTTGATGCAAAAAACTTTTTTTTTATGTTTTTATCACACCAAACATGGAAGTATTCAGTCATGACTTTAAATTTACTTTTAAGTTACAAGACGTAGTGCTTAGAAGTGGGGCAGTTAAGCTAAACTTCTTCAACCCTGCTGTTTATATGCATAATTTAACCACGGTAGTGTTCACATCACAAAATAGAAGTAACAATTGTATCCACACATCCAAAATCGCATACCTCCTTACTATATAGTAGATGAAAAATACAGTATATGCCACAAAAAGTATGTGACAAAAGTGTGTCCAAATTAACAGTACTCATAAAAGAGTAGGCAAAAACTACACGGATGAACTACTTTTTCTGGTGAGATTCTGACGTGTGCATCCGATGGACACTTTACTAGCCTATCCCCATGAGGCCACTGGAGAGGATTTGAATGGTGGTAGGTCACGTGATAAATACAACATGGCTTAGATTACACTCATACTATGTAGAATGTCCTTTTTTAGCGGTCGAGAAGTAATTACTTTCTATTAAAAATAAGCACCAACAGCTTAATGGTTTATATCATCATCAAAAGGTGCTCGAAATTAACTTTTTTTTATTTATTTGGTAGCACTGGTGCTCATATATATATATATATATATATATATATATATATATATATATATATATATTGTGATATGTTGCTAGCAGCTCATCAAGCGTCAACCCCTGGCAACACACACATACCAGCTGGGGTGCAATCACCAATCCCAGCAGATGGCATTCAGTCAATCTTCTAAATAAACTAATAATATGTTTCTTTACCAGAGAGTGATTAACCTCCACACAGATTAAACACTGTCTGCTCTCCTGACTTTCACCCTCACTCACCTAGACCAGAAAGACACTCTTTGGGAAGCACAAAGAAACACTATTTTATTAGAGACAAGGTTATATACGCGGATAATAAGGTTGGGCCAAGTAATAAAAAATAACCAAATAATATTATATAAATTGCAGGTGGGTCGCGGGTGGATGAGAGATTAATCATTTTATAAATTATCAGTTGATTTTATTAAAGAGACAGAACTGTCATTTTACGGTAAAATGCAACAAACATAGATCATCACTCTTTTACTTCATTTTCAACAACAACATACAACTCTTCAGCGAAAACCAATCAAGGAAAACATGCTTCTAGTGCCTCCTAATTTTCCTTATATCAAAACACAAAGGGAAAAAACTAACTAAAATTGATTAAAAAAAATTATAGTTATTATGACAAAAGTGTTTACCAATATTACAATTTTAAGCCTCGTCATTTGTAAACTATACTATCGCCCAGCTCTATAATGCTAAACTTAGTCAATTAAGAATTAACATGAAACTCTGTAAAGCTGCTTTGAAACAATGTGTATTACTTAAAGTGCTATACAAATAATATGACTCGACTTGACATAACCCCTCCATGTTGGATCATTACAGTATGAGTGCAAGGTTTAATTTTATTCATTGCATCTACTTACCAAAGTAAATGTCGGCCTGTGTGCAGAGCCACGACTGGTTGTTGGGGTTGAGGCTGAGAGCATAGTTAACCAACTCCTTTAATGTGACAACCACAGCTTCAACATCCACAGACTGTAAACTGTATCGACAAAATCATCATCAGACATTTGACACCAAGATCACACCATCAAAACAAACCTTATAAATATACAAATTATCATTATACAGATATAAACAAAGGGGCATTCCTTCATCTAATGGCATTTCATTTGTTGTGACGTACTTGGCGAGAGATGAAGGCCATATGGAGATATGCTCAGCTGTCACTTCATTCACTATATCATCCTGGGAAATACAAAACATCATAATGACCTGGAA